>NW_027318125.1:4997-7225 GCF_032062135.1 Pyxicephalus adspersus | reverse complement strand
ATGTGCTGCAATAAAAAATGCTGCCTTATAGTGGGATCAGTGGTTGGAGGACTGTTGGCTATCCTCGGAGGAGTCTTGTTTCCTGTGGGAGATTTATTTATTAAAGGTGAAATAGATAAGGTACTGTATACCTATTTTTTCCTATACTTTTACTTGCTGATAAACAGCTTGGTTTTACTGGAAGCTGCTAATACAAAGAGCCGTTAATGTGATCTTGGCTGTATACAGGATTTACCGTGTTATTTTGTTTGACTTCAATAAAATAATTCATGGGAAACAGCATTTGATATCTTGTAAGTTACATGTTATATGTTATGTATAGCTATGCTACTGTATTATATGTAATTACAGCCATTATAAAGTCTATTTTTTATAATAACAGCATATCCAAAACCCCTGAAAAAAACTATTATCCAAATATTGTATTTATAATTTTCGTACCTCTGATTTACACTGAACCGACTACTACTTAAAAATAATATTTAACCTTATATATATATATAAAAAAAAAAAAAAATTACTACTAATGCACATCATGTGCTGGTGTGCTGCCATTTATTGCACCCCATTCGCATATTTCTAATGCACTGCAATGCAACACCTGGCAACACTCATTGTGCTTTCAAAGTACAGTATGCATGTTTTTATGAGTTGTGTTGCATTAGGCAGCAAATGTGAGTGGTAACTGCAAATGCCTTTTGAAAAATCCACCACATAGTCTAATAAAAAAACAGGTCCTAAGGGCTTTTATTCACACAAAAAATAGATTATTTAAATGATAGCATAGTGGCAGTTTTTATAGGTGATTGCCAGGAGAGTCAAAGTCCATCCTGCAGACTTTTATGGTAGAACACATGATTTCAGATGATACTTCCAGCATCTGGTTGTCTCTGGTCTACTTTACTCACTTCCTGTACAAACGTCTGTGCCAGTCAACTGAAATTGGTAAACACCTACATAATTGGAGAGGGACAATCAAGCTTACATAATTATGTGACCAAATATTGACTGGCTGCCTCTGTTTACTTTTGTGCAAGCACTTATTGAAGCTGATTTATTTAACTTCATAATCATCACTAAAAAAACTTACATGGACATGACTGGGTATCTAAAGTAATTCGAATTTTGCCTTTTACATGATTGGATGCTTGCTTTATATATTCTTACAACAATTGTCAAAGTGCATCAATCTACATTTAAAAAGAGATTTCACCAATTTAACCTGCATGGGAGGTGTACTAGGAAAATGCTTTTGTTGTCCAAAAAGAACTAAAGGAAGCTCTTAACATTTGGGCAAGAAAAGGCCTTCCGAAATAATGTGTTGTGATCTGATTATTTAAAAATAGGGTTGTTTGCCCTTGGGTTGTAGACATGTTGGGCACAAACCCAAGACAGCATTTCAGAACGTTGTACTAACTATGGTATGATAGTATGGTTGTGAAAAGTTCCTTTTCTGATTT
Organism: Pyxicephalus adspersus; assembly: GCF_032062135.1. Taxonomy (NCBI): domain Eukaryota; kingdom Metazoa; phylum Chordata; class Amphibia; order Anura; family Pyxicephalidae; genus Pyxicephalus; species Pyxicephalus adspersus. Next base: position 5,765 of record NW_027318125.1, on the reverse strand, counting down.
AGGAAGTTTGCACCAGATTAAGTCAACAGTCAATTCTGCTCTATAACAAAGCGTTCTTTTTGGGAATATCAGATCATCTGTCCAAAGATAAATTGAAAATAGTTCTTTCAACAATAAAAACAGAAGTAGTGGGGGATGTGGATTGGCCTACTACAGTGATTATTTCAATGAATGTTTGTTAAATGTTACATTTACAGCTTTATATATATTCCGTCATGTATTTAAAGTGAACCTCAAGTAACAAATAACAAAATACAAGTCCAATAAAAGCCAAAATAACAAACCAGTTCTTGTTGTAATAGCCAACTTTAATTCAAAGATTTTGTCTCCAGTACTGCTCTAGGTTTCCCCAGTTGAATATAAATATTCCACCTACTTCCTTGGGGCCCAGATTGTCCTGGCCCTGGCCCAGTCTGCTACTATGGAGTATTTTACAAGGACAGGAGATACAAACAATATAGCAGGACCTTTTAAGTTACTGTGTGGTCCAGTTTAAGTTTTTTGACATAGTATGCAGTTGTAGTTACTAGCAAACCCCAATTCAAGCAAATTTTAAACTCCATGAGATATAACCTATATTTTGAAAAACTTTTTGCCGGTTGTTTTGCCACATTGTGTTCTACTATAAAAAAAAATGGGGAGCTGCTATCCAAAAAACACTACAAAGATTTGTATTCCTTGGCAGCTTCTTTATACATAAATATCTAAATCTGGCCAAACAAGGCAGAAAGGTTATAGTTTATGGATGATCATTTTAGGATTATTTTA
>NW_027318125.1:0-3153 GCF_032062135.1 Pyxicephalus adspersus | reverse complement strand
GGGGATGATGTTGCTGCTTTGTTGAGGCTTTCATCCCTGTAAAAGTATAGGAAGTCATTCAACAAATAGTAATAAAAAAAGAAAGTTCATGTCCCCAGAACACAAACCTTTAAAAATTAGCAAGCAATGACAGCTCCCATATTTCCATTCTGTACAGTTTTTTTTCAGTTTCTCACCACACTTATAGTAACATTTTTTTTATTTCTCTTTTAAAGGGTTAGGCACGTACCGAAGAGTAATGTGACACAAAACAATAATAATACAGTGTCCTTTTACCAGCCAAATGAAGCCATCTTTCAGCCAATTATGTCTATTGGGCCTGAAGAGGATACTTATACAGTTCTTAATCTGGCAGTGGCAGTAAGTAAAAACAAAAGTTGCCAATTATTATTATTAAACAGGATTTATATAGCGTCAACATATTACGCAGCCTTGTTCATTAAAAAGGGGTTGCAAATGACAGATACAGACAGTGACACAGGAGGAGGAAAGGACCCTGCCCAGAAGAGCTGTATGATGTCATTTACAATAAATTAATACACTGTTTAAATCCATATGGGTTACATTTAGAAGACAGTACTCCCCTTTGCAATAGGTAATTATAATTGCCAAACTCTAAGTGTTAATAAACCAAAAGTGAAAAAACAAAGAGAGAGAAGGGGTTTTTAAATTGCAATTCAAATATTTTGAATACAGCCAATATAGTTACATAATCGAAATACATTGAATATGATACAATTTATGAATGTGAGAATTTGTAGTGGGATAAGAGGGGCTTACATCTATACAGAGTGTGCTGCTATCATAAAAAAGCAGCATGAGTTTGCTCCCATTCTTAACTTTAGGGGTGAGCAAATTTCAGAAGTAATAACGGCTCATTACCCCAACGCGTTTCTCCCGAAGGCTTCTTTAGGGGTATTTTTGAGACAGCAATTAAACTGTCAAAAAGACTGGATACTGTATTGTAAGCGTTTGCTCATGGGAAACAAAGCTGCACATCATCGTGGATCAAGGTGGAAGGTGATAACAGAAGGGAAAAATTTGTTGAAGGTATAAGTAAAATGATCAAAGAAAACAGTTCCTTGGAGTGCCGATGAAAGACAGAAACTTCTGTGGTTTCTGAGATGTAATAATCCAGAGGCAGCAAGAGGCTACCCTGGTTGTTCCTCCCGCCTCAGCCTCTATCTATCATATTCAATGTATTTTGATTATTTATCTAATTTTGCTGTTTTCAATATATTTGAATTGCCATCCAAAACCCCATCTTTCTTTGTTTTTTCACTTTGGATTTATTAAGTCCATGGAGTTAATAGCTATAGGCAGCACTATTGTACATAAAAGCTTTACCATTAACCAAAGCCATGAAAAGAATGTGGAGCCTGTTTTCATTTTTGAAGTCTAATAGCTTTTTGTTGCTATATAATTCCCATGCTATACGTGGGTTTTTTATACCTATATCTTGTGTATTTTTTTTCCAAACGAGGCGGACCGAAATTGCGCGGCATAGCTTTGCCATAAAACGCGTTATTACGGCGCGCCCAGAATTTTTTTTTTTCTGGCAGTTTTAGTTTGTGGGCAGGCTAGGTCCCCCCCAACAGCACTGATCTATGAACAGGGTATTTGTAGAACAAATGTCAATGCTACTTTTACATGGTAATAAACTGGGTTTGCAAAGGCATTTGGTGGATTTGTATTTATGGCTATTTAGGAATAAATTAGGATGAAAGTTTGTGTCTCAGTCTTAAGACCTATAAATGAATTAATTATAATGTATCTTTCAATTTTCTATTAAGTTTATTATTATTATTATTATTTGATTTTTTTTACTCAACACCTACTATATTTTGTGCTCATCAGGCTGCACCAGACATGTTTAAAGGATTAGAAACCTTAATAAACAGTTTCATAAAGTCTTCCAATTCATCATTATTTCAAGTCAGAAGTGTGAAAGAGTTACTGTGGGGTTACAGAGATCCATTCTTGGAAAAAATACCAAATGCCATCCTTTCAGATAAAAACACTGGAGTATTCTATCCGGTATGTATAAAATTATCATATGACTGGACTAAGTATGTCTGTATTAGAGTATTAATGGAAGTATAATATTTACCAAGTAATAATTTCTGAAGCTTTAAACCAAAAAATATATGTTTATATCTGACAGTTGCCTTTAGTTAACCTTTCTCTATGTCTGACATTGAGGCTACAGATTTATGTACATTATAGAATAGACAACAATATTCTATAGTGCTATGTACTTAACAAAATTCAGGTTGGCAAATTAAACAAACTTTATTGGAAAATCATACATCTGTTTTGTGTATCATTCATGCAACAGAAAAGCAGAAGGTGATGGGGGTGGGGCCCTACATCATGTAAACTCTTATTACAAACATATCGCACATGCCCTGTTTTTGACTATTACGTTTACTATTGGAAGTGTTTTGTTATATCTGTTCAATAAGTGCAAAAAGTGCTTATTTTGCCAGTAAGGACAACTGCCAGTAATACAGTAAGTATTAGCAGTATTATAAGACAGTAAGTTAGCAGTGTTTTTTCTGTGGAATACAGAAAATCCTCTTTCTTTATTATAAAGAAGAAATGGGCCTGATTTAATAAAGCTTTCCAAGACTAGAGATTATAGACAATCATGGGAGAACCTGGGTGATCCAGCAAATCTGAAACAGATTTCTTAAAATTATTTGCATTTAGGTGGCCAAAGTTTGCAATCATGGAGCAGATCCATTCCAGGTTTGCTGGATTACACCATTTCTCTCAAAATTCAGGGCCTGGAGTGGCAAAACATTGCTACTATTTAGTCTGTTTAGTCTCTAGGCAAGTAAAACCAATAAATCCAACCCAAAAAGGACCAGTAAGGTTTATTATATTTTTATTTCTTTATATTTCTATTTCTATAAGGTTTCAGTTATATTTCTATATAATCCTTTATGCAGTACAGTTTGAGATGAATCGCGTTTGATGTACAGACTTGCAATGCAGATGTTTATCTATATCAGAAAATACATTTTAGTGTGTCTCAGTTTTGACTTCTAAAAATGACAATGAATACTTTAATATTTTAATGTATCATGTCTCCTTACCTGCAGTACAATGGAACCAGTGATGGGCCTTACACAGTGTATAATGGCAAGG
>NW_027318124.1:0-7227 GCF_032062135.1 Pyxicephalus adspersus | reverse complement strand
CCAGGAATATTGACAGCCCAGTCATGTGAAGAACAAAGCCAGGATTCAGCAATGCCAACTAAGTCATAATGCTCTTCACTCATTAAGGCTTCCAATTCTCCTATTTTGTTTGCTAGACTTCTAGCATTGGTGAACAGGTTCTTTACACCATTGCTGCATTTACCAGCGTTGTTTGCCAAATCGTTTTGTTTTTCAGTACAACTAGTACTGCACAATCCAATGTTTGTTTGTAACATGGAAAGCTCCATACATTTATCCATAACTCTCCTCCCAACTATTCCCAATCCACCCTCCACTAGTGGCTGACCCCTAACCTTTCCGCCACCTTTTTTAACTGTCCCAACCCCCTCTGTCCTAGTTTAAATATTCCTCCACCATTAACCTAAATCTTTCCCCTAGCACAGCAGAACCCCTTTCATTTAGGTGCAAACCATCTCTGGCATACAGGTTGTACCCCAATAAAAAGTCAGCGAGTTCTCTATGAATCCAAACCCTTTGTTTTTTGCACCAGGACTTAAGCCATGCATTGAGCTGTCCAAGAACATAACCTTGGAGGTCCTTTCCATCAAATTGAAACCTGGTTTTTTAAACTGATTTTTAAGGATCCTCTATCTTCCATCTATCTTGTCAAGACAGCTGGGTCCTGTCCAGCCCCTCCCAGTAATCTGTCCACATGGTTCACCACATGTCGAAACCTGGCACTAGGGAGACAGCAAACCATTCGGTTGAAGGGATCTGGGCAACAAACTATTCCATCAGTCCACCTGATCATAGAATGCCCTATGACAACCAATTGACTTTTCCTTCCTGCACTTACCTCCCCTCCCCTACTAGATGGGCTGCTCTCCCAGCTATTAGGGGTAGCAGTAACATCCAGAGTTGCCACTGGGTCTGCCACCTGCACATCTTCACATAACTGTGCACATATGTTAGGGTGCTCAATCACAGGGTTGGCCTTCCTTTTCTGTTTAAATTTCCATTCCGACATAAATATACAAACCCTACTTCTCTTTAGTGAATCCATCCCAAAAAAAAAAAAAAGAAACCCTGTGACCTGTGAATCCTTATCCATATCATATTTAAATTTGTGTAATTTATATAATATCTCTCAGTGATATAAAGGGTGAGAGGAAATAGCCTTCCACACTTCATCTTTTAACCGTTTTCATTCCCTATTGTTTTAATCTTCACTACTCCCTTAATCTTAAGAATACAATAAGTATTCACCTTTCTTTTCCACTTTATTTTCTACTGGTAACATGTATTTTCCTATCATTTCCATTTTACTTTAATTATAATATACTTTTCCTACTTTATCTTTACCACTCAGTTAAGCATGACATATATACCCAAATACTCTTAGCATATTACATATAAGATTAGGGACAACTAGTTAAGGAACGCCAGGTGTAGGGGTTACCTTTAATTTATTGAGTTACAATCCTGTGAATTGGAGGCGCACGGGAATTAACGATTTATAGGCTGGTATGTCAGGAAAGGAAAATTACAGTTGTACGTTTTATAATCTAAAAAACAAACCTGGAGCTATCAGTAGTTACCAGTATGGTTTCACCTTTTTTTCTGGTAAATATTTGACAGGCAGCAATTGTAAAACTTTAAATGACCTCCGGCTCCAAAGATGAGGAAGCAGATTCAGACAAGTGGTACGGTGTGTGCCAGGACTATCTCCTCCCTTGGAGTCACCTACAGAATTTTGTTGCCACCAGTGCGGAGCATGCTCAATATTGGCAGCAGGTAGATGTGCACACACAAAGAGGCAAATACCTTTGGACAACAGCTTTGTATCAGCCTAGTAGCCACTTATTTCTAAGAAAACATCAAAGAATGCAAGGAACATGCAGGAAGTACAGGGATTGGACAGCAGAAGACTGGTGCAAAATAATTTTCTCTGATGAGTCTTCTTTCTGGCCATTGAAGACATCTGGAAAATCAATTGTTTTGAAGAAGAAAAGGTGAACTCTACTAATATTCCCACTAATATTCCTACTAATCTACTAATATGTCAAACCAACAGTGAAGAATTGCGAGGTAATCCATGTGTGGGGTTGCTTTTCATCCAAGGGAATAGATTTACTAACAAGTCTGTCCAAGAACACTGCCATGACAATAGGATGGTATCAAAAAATTCTCCAAGGGCAAATTCTCCCAACAATCCAGGCTTAATTTGGTGATGATCTTTGTATTTTCCAGCATGATGGAGCACCAAGTCACAGGAGTCACAAAGTGATAACCAAGTGGCTTAGAAATTATACCATTGACATTTTGGACCAATGGACAGATTTTAACCCTACTGAGAACCCTTGGTCAATTTTCAAAAAGCTGGTGGACAAGCAAAAACCCACAAATTGTGATCAACTCGATGCACTAACAATACAAGAATGCATCACCATCAGTCGATATTTAGCACAGAAGCTGATATGCAACATGCCTGAGTGAATTGCAAAATTTGTTGAGAAGAAAGGTCAACACTGTAAAGATTGATTACTGCATAAGTTTGATGCATTTGCCAATAAAAGCCTATGAAACTTAGGAAAAATTGTCCCTCAGTATACCATTGAAACATGTAAAAAAAAAATAATAAAATGCTGAAGATTACAAAATACATAAATTGTGTCACTGTTAAACCTTTTGATCAATACTATACATTGGAAGGTAAAGCTGCACCATATGTTAATGGAACAGTAAATAGGTGGAGGAGGCAGGGGAAGGATAGCCAGTTCTCAATGTAAGAAAATCAATATTATCTAATATTATCTCTCTTTGTTTTGGGGCTTGCACAGCACTCATGGAGCTCATGCAGCCACTTGAGGGTACCCGCTTTTGTTTTCTGGAGGACAGTTTAGTTATTTCTAATCATATATATATATTTTACCTTAAGAAGTTATATTATTGAAAACTATTTTTAACCTGGAATGCTTTATTTAACTTGCTAACTTGCCCTGCTATATATTCGCCTTTCAGATTAATAGAATGTGTTTTAAGGTATTTTTAACTCTTTACAGGAAGTGATGTCTGACCTGGAGGAGAGCAAATATCAGAATGCAGAACTGCGCCTATCAATATATGGCAGATCTCGCAATGAGTGGGACAGCTTAGCTCGCTGGGCTGTATATCATAAAGTGCACTCAAACAATGTGCGATGGCTTGTTCAAGTCCCACGACTATTGTGAGTATTTTTTTTTCTTTTTGGATAATAGGGTTTGTTGAGATTGAACAAAACAATATATCACATATACATATCAACCAGGAAGAAAATAGGCGACCTACAGAGACATGCTAAAAATAGAATAGGCAGTATACAAATTATGTATACAATTTATAGATATATAGGAATATATAGATGTATAGGAATATCAGTCACAGTACAAAAATGATAATGTAATCCAAAAAAAACCAAAACACTGTACACATAAACCTTATTGGGACAGGAGGCAATAGTAAAAAAATAAAAAGATATAACATGAAATAAATTAAACTGCCACAGACTGCATACACAATAGAACCACACAAAAATGGGGAGGAGGAGCATTTGGAGGAAGGAGTAAGGAGTGGTTCAAAGAAGTAAAGGTATTTGCAACAAAAAGAAGAAACACCTCAGGAAAAGGGATATATTTTCTTTTTAAACTTCTCAATAGAACCCCTGAAAGCATGTTTTAGCATCTTGGCAAGGATGCATTAAACAAAGCAATCTAGGAGGGAAAAGTAGAAAGTTTGGAAGACATCCACTAAACATTACAGTTTTCCTTACCAAAAATAACTATTCAAGTTAAAGGTTATGTTGAGGAACAGCAAGAGTAAAGGTACAAATTTACCCAATCACAATCTTTTCATATTAAACAGACCACTAGACAACCAAACCTTCATAAGCTTGTAAGCTCACTCAGGTTTTGGGTCTATCCATAAATTGTAACAGGTCCCTGGCACTAAATATTTATACACCTATGTAATCTATTAAAACAACATTTTAATTTCCACTGGTGCTCTACTTTCATGCCTTTCTTACATATTCTGCCCCATGCCTTTCTTACATATTCATACGTTGTTCTGTTTCTATATAGGCATTTATGTAGGTTACCCCTGGAATATGGCCCTTTATTTTGCCCCACCTTGTCTCACTGCCTATCCATATGCAATTGGTTGGGACAGAAATGCCCCCACACCCATTGTCCCCTTTATGGAATAATCCTAAATTTTCATCATGCAGCACTCCTGGTTCAACAAAGGGTACATGAGGATTAGGGATTTTTTTCACAAAGATATGATTAGGCAAAGATATGATTAGGCTGGGAGATCTCATAGAGAAGTATTTAGGAAATGATTAGGTCTTTCACTCTTTAGACATAGAGAAGTAGTCTCCTGATGACAATAAGGGTAGGATATCTACCATATATTTTTCACAGTCTGATTTCACAAAAAAAGGTATCATATATAAAACAATAGCAGTCTGACATATCCTGGGAGACCCAGTATTGGAAAGAGGTGTTGTATGCTTTGGGCCTTTATTAAAGCTCCTCAAGGCTGGAGAGGATACACATTCATCTGTAAACCTGGGTGATCCAGCGAACCTGGAAACAATTTCTTTAACGTCATTTTCCATTTGTTAGCAAATGTTACCACCTGGACCAGATCCATTCCAGGTTTTCTGGATCACCCATGTTCACTGATAAAATTGTATCCTCTCCAGCTTTGGAGTGCTTTAATAAATTGGGCCCTTTGTCCAAAATATCTCTCAATACCACTTTAAATGAAGCTTACTACAAGAATATGCTCAGTTGGTATATTATCCAATATAATCCTCTATTTCTTCCCTATGCTTTGGAGGTTGTGCTCAGGTGGGGACTGCTACGCCTTTAGTGGCAATGCCAGACTGTGCATAGATTTTGGATATGTTTTTAATTTAATTTTTTCTGTTACTCAGATCAATCTCCCTAAAACTTCAAAAGGGGCTTTGTTTCTGAAGCAGGACATTACCCAGCCCAAATTATCTGTGAGACTTGTTTCGTATATCCTGCTTGTATCACCATGGCTTGCTACTCAAAATCCCCCTCCCTCTCCCTATGCTTCATCAAACATAAGCCTAATTGGATTATGGTTAATGATCATCTTTCTTGTATCCTTAACAATAAAGTTTTCTATAAAACATGAGAACCTTGGGTTTATTATCAGAGGCAACCTTGATCTTACCTGGATAATGTTTTCTGTATTTTATACAAGTAGGTTGTGGATAATGGCTTTTCCTGGTGTAAATCAGTGGTTGCCACCCCAATTGAATGACTTAATTAAATAAAAAAAGAAAAGAGAAGTGGAGCTGGGTATTTTCAAAACATAATTATATTGTAATAAATTGTAACAGTTTTGAACAATTATTAAAATTTACATATATTGCAGTGGTCTTGACCCATTAAACAGTCATGGGTGTGGTCTGACCAATATTGCTATACAAGTAGGATCTCTAGCTCAACAATAAACAAATAGGTCAAATGGATCTAAACGTCTCTTAACCCGACGCGTTTCGCCTAAACAGCTTCCTCAGGGGGTGTGCAGAGATCGCTAGTGACGTGCTGTATATGAATATACCTATACGTATAACGATAACATTTGAATATTGGTGACAGTGTCAATAACCAGTGTACAAAAAGTTTAAATTTACCAGAATTGGTAACATATGAATAAATAAATCATGCTATCTCAAATTTTTAATGACTGGGTATTTAATCATTTCAAGATATGTAAGTGTAAAATGTGCTGTGTTATAGGTAATATATATATATTTATATATCTATTTATATATATATATATATATATATATATATATATATTTAGATATATATATATTATTACAATACGGCACACTTTACATGTATGATGAAGAAGGAGTACATTTTTAAAATTGTTATGGATTGGTTTTCAGGAATGTCCAGACATTCCAACTATGGCTTGGAACAAAATTTGATAGGTCCCTGTGGTTTTAGAGCGATTTTTCATCATAAAATCAGTAATCCACTCAATCATTTAAAAGATAACATGTTGATTAGAGATACGATACGTACCTGGCGTGAAATACACTGTAAGTTACAGCTACCCACAAATGTGTCTAGATATTTACCCATCACGGGTAAGCCATAGGTCATTGTCCTCCTGGAACCATCAAATAATGTATTCCTAGTATGAAAAACTAAAGGTATTAAATGACTGATAGAAGTAGTCTATGAAAGTACAAACTACAGATATGGTCAAAACACCTTTTATATTATTGCAAATTTTCAATTGATATAAAACATTGATTGCCCTGTTGCCAAACACATCCACTAAGTAGGAATGTTTTTGATAGGTTATTTACTTTTATTTACTTTATCTCCCCCATCAAAATCATCACTATATCAATTCTGTCAGGGGGTTTTCTTAAAATCACTCTCTTCAACAAATGTATGTTATTGGAAAAAGGAATTCCCAGTAGCAGATTTGGTTGTCCATATATTACAGGGCTATCTCCTGGTATGAAAGTACGTAATACAAACGATTCCTCTGTCTCTTACTTTGTGTTTGTCCGTGGAAAACTTACTATCATCTGATTCTCAAGTAAAATATAACGGTTGGATCACATCATGTTTATTGCCGGCCAGAGGGGTAATTTTAACAGATTAGAGTCAGCCGGTACTGAGTGTAATAAATGCACCAAAAATGGTTTTGGATATGAAGAAATTTGAGGAAGAAAGAAATTTAAGGCAGAGGATAAACAAATAACACAATTTTTTAAGGTTTGGTATACATTTATTGATAAGGTATTAGACATACACGAAAAGTCACAAATATATGATCAATTTAAATACTCTACCTCATTAGGAATTGATGTGTCCATTTCAATAGAATTCATAAAACGATTAACAAAGTAGGACTATTTCAGAAAATTGTTTTTTTTATATTTTAGTAGTATACAAAATATTTGGGCGTAATTTATTTATCGCCCCAATATATGTTTCCCTTATCTATGGTATGTTTGTAATGTGTTTTAGATTTCTGCAAAATATACATATATACAATATACAAAATATACAATATTTGCTGAAACAAACATTTAAAGGTTGTCTAGTAATAGTGACGATAAATTATACAGAAATCTACCTAAACAGAAGAGTATGTTAGAGGTATAGGAGCCTTGAGTTAAAAAGAATAATTTGGTTTATTCCAATTAATAGCTAAACCCCC
>NW_027318123.1:5775-7242 GCF_032062135.1 Pyxicephalus adspersus | reverse complement strand
TTAATTCTGCATTTTAATCTCTGACACAATTTTGGCCAATAAATTACAAGATAGACTCTTTCAGGCGGGACCTACACTAAACTACACTAAGCTAACCTACTCAATCTAGTGAATAGGTGTGTGAGTGGGAGTGTTTGCATGTGTGTGTGTGTTTTTATATATATATATATGCGTGTGTGTGTGTGTATATGTTTGTGTGTATATATGTTTTTGTTTAACGTGTGTGTGTGTGTGTCCTCTACTCTAGGCTAATTTGTCTGTCTGTGTAGATCTCACTTCTGCACATATCTACCAGCTGGTGTATGTCTAGATGTCTGTCCGTCTTAGTGTAAATGAGTGCATGTCTGTCAATGTATGGTTAACAGTTCATGAGTGTCTCTATTGCTTGTATAAATAAAAAAGAGCAAATGGTGTGTAGTCCACTGTACTTTGTTAAAACCTGTCCCCTAGAAATAATTATAATTACTTTTGCCAAGTCCAGCACTGTCCAGATAGACATTTGAGATCCTACGAAGATCGATCCAGCGCCTGTTGAGTCTCAATCTGCTCTTTAATATTGATGTGACAGGTGCTCTTTATTAGTGTATATATATTTTCCTCTCCCCATCCAATCACAGAGCAGTGGAGGGGATGAATGGAGATACTTTTCCCCTTTGAACCTCTTGCCCTTGTATCGCCTGAGGTTACAGCTAATTGAAGGCATGTGCTTCCAATTAGCTGTAACCCCAAAGTTCCCACTGTCTGAGGATCCCACAATGACACTATGATTCATAATGTCATTGTCAGATAACCTGTAAAAAAAAATAAAATTAAAATAAAAACACACACTAATTAAATTCATTTAAGATTAATTTTTTATTTTATTTTTTTAAACATTTTTTTCCCCAAATTTTTGCAGTCGAATCCAGTGTTTTTCGGGTCGGGTCCATCCGAATTCGAACACCAACACTCATTTATGGTTATTTGGTGTGTCCATGGCGATCAGCCTGTATGTACAAGGCCTTACAATCCAGCAAGCACTTGTGCCCCTTCCTAGCCATTAACGGTCCTCACTGGCTGAAAAAATGTGATTCTTAAAGGTGTGTTAAAGCTTTGTGAATTATTTACCAATGTTTTTTGGAAGTGAAGCTTTTTTTTAATTCTAGTAGAGATTTGGAAGATGTAAATGGCTTGATTTACTAAGGATCTCCAAGGCTGGAAAGATAGATTATCATGGGAGATCCTGGGTGATCCAGCAAACCTGATATGTATTTGGATAATGACTGAAAACATTTACCAAATTATAGGAAATGATTTTAAGGAATCCATTCCAGGTGTTCTGTATCACTCAGGTTCTTTCATGATAGTCTATTGTCTCCATTCTTTGAGAGTCTTAGTAAATCAGGCCCAAACTCTTATAAAGCATTGTGACTGCAATCTCCAAATTGAGTCCCATTGGGCTCCTTAAAAACACCTTGCTATATTTTT
>NW_027318123.1:0-4138 GCF_032062135.1 Pyxicephalus adspersus | reverse complement strand
AGTTATAGATTTGTGACAGATAGGTATGCATTTAGGGGGCCCTACCCCAATGCTCCTTGCTATCTAAGTGGCTCCAAGGGTCCCTAATTTGCATTTTTAATTTAAGACTCTTAGGCACACTTTCTTTTAAAATGGAAACTGAAAAGTTGCATTTTCGTAAGTTTTTATATTTGTGACACCCCCGCTCATATCTTGCAATTCCTTATCCTGATATTTTGGTTACTAGTGGCTGAGGTTCCCCTGTGTACCCTGAAACTTTCAAGTCATTACAACACACGGTTTGTTAGATATGAAGGATTGTACATAGTGATTTCTATCAGAGTTGCTGATGATGACGTCATTGTATATGCCCACTCAGGCGGATACATTTTAGAAGCTGCTTTTCTATTAATAGAAATCCCAGCTCATACTATCAGATGGGGCCGGGGCTGCCTGTGTGCCTGTCCAATCAAGGCTGAGCTGTCTGCTGAGCTCTCCGACTCACCTCTCGTCGGCAGCAGCAATCCTCTGGATCAGTGGTCGCCAACCTTTTCAGTCCCGTGGACCACTAAAATTACTGGCTCCTGAGCGCGCATGTGCGGGGAGCCGGGTGTCACTCAGACATCATGATGACATAACCCAGTGCTCAACCCAGACATTTTTTTAAGCTGGGTGGGAAGAAATTGTAGGCGGGTTTTAGCCCCTGTATTGTGACCAAACTCTTTAGTAACCACCCAAAAACAGCCGGGTGGGTACTGAAAAGTGCCGGGTGGTGCGCCCAGCTAAAAGGGCCTGGGGGGAAACCCTGTAACCCTGCCTACTCCCCCATCGCAGATCTAAGCTTGCGAGTGAGAGTGGGCCAGTTGTGTCCTGGGACACAGCCTGACAACTTCCCTGAGCCTGGGATTTGTACGGGGCTCATGGTCCACGGCTCTGGCAGGTGTGCCCTCCTCCCTCTTCTGACCCCGCTCAGGAGTGCATCCGTCAGAGCTGTGGACCACCATAACTAGAGCTGAGAATGAGAAGTGGGCGGGGGAGGCACTGTAGCCGGGCCGAGCAACTGGCTAAAACCTTCTGGGGAGAACTATGCATAATTTTATTCTTGGAGTGCTCTTTGCTTGAATGGGACCGGAGAGGTTTGCTTTCAAACTGATCTAAAAGAACAAGAGATAAATTCACACAATTAATGCTTTTTGTCTGTTTTTTAATGATTTTATAGCCTTGTAAAACTGTTGCTTTTAGAACGCGTCTTAATTTTTTTTTTTTTTGTCCACTATTGATTCAATATGTTGTTAGTTTTGGTTTGTGAATAATGATTATGTACTACATTAGCAAGCTGCTTGCAGGCTTACCCCTCAAGAAGTAAACGTTATGGTTAGGAGTCCATGCAACCATTGCAGATATTATTTATTCAAACAGATTGTATTTTTCACTACTACGGACAGATCACAAACTGTTAAGTTTAACATCACATATTTTGTTTTCAATAGATGACTCCCCCATTAGCCTGGAACAGAGAAATGAACAGGTGGTGCCGTCCAAAAAGCAGGAATCGCTTACTCCGCTTGCAGAGGTGAAGCCTCAGGAATCTGGGTCAGGAAAGAAGACGGCTCCAAAAAAGAAGCAGAAAACGGAGAACCGTAAGTAGCAATAGAGGGGAATTTGGAATAAACATGCGTCTTACTGGTCACCATAGAAACTTGTATTTTGCGGTATTGCAGATTGGTATGAAAATGCTGTATGTGCATTTTGCAATGCAGACATATAATAGAGAAGTGACATATATTAGAGAAATACAGCTTGTCTAGTAATTTATTATTTGAAAGCACCAATTTGTTTGTAAAACAACATTGTGGTTAGGCTTCTTACATAATTTAGCAGTTTTATCAATTCAAACCGTTATCAGGCTAAAACATTTCAAATTGCGGTAGTCTTGTACTCAGAGATGAGTTACAGCTGAAGTTTAATTTGTTTACAGTTTGCCTTCCCTTCTTGTTTTTTTGCTCATGAAATTGTTAGTACAATTGTTAAATAAACTTTTTTGTTTTCATAACATACTTTATTTTAGACCCAGCAACATCATTGCTGTGTTTCTTGTTTATGCATTCACTGCACCCTGCCTCAATACTCCTTTAACAGCCTCTGGGTTTGCTTTGGGAGACATTATGCATTTATCAAAATTCCTTAATGCATGGATGCCAGTTTAGTGTCAATTCCCTGGCTGCTCTCATTTACATGCAGACTTCTCTAGTAAAACCTACATTTGATGCTGAGCCTCTATTTTTGAAAGAACTCTGTAAAAGACTGGGGAGGAAGATCTTAGATGATGAAAATAAAGCGGGCATTTTCTGACTTTCTGCAGCTTTTAATGCACATTTGCACTTTCAAAGCATACTGAGAATCTCACAGTGTGAGCAAGTAGGAAAGAGGCCTGCATTGCAATACTGAAGGTAAAGTTCAGTTTTGACATCATTTAGTATTTTTCTCCTTTTTTATATTTATCTATTTTTTACCTAGGTAAATTGCCATCCATATTTCAGTGTCTCTTTACTAAGTCAAACTATTTATATAAAATATGCATAAATATCTCAAACCATTTTTCTTAATACCAATCGCCATAAACTAAATGTGAAAGAAAGCAAGCCTTGCTCTCTGCCTTTTCTTCCCAGTGTCTATTTCCTGGTGTTGTTTCCTGACTTAACTAATGAAAGTCCTAAATGTGAGTTGGTTTTATTTCAGGGTTGGGTGAACTCCAGCATCATGGAACGGCTTGTGCCAGCCTCTGTAGGAAATATCACAATAGGTTCTGTAGACGATGTCATTTGCCTATTGTAGTTGTTGGCAGTTATAGTGCTAGGGATAAAGAAATCAAATGGCTCAAGAGTTACTGGCTGTACTTCATCTGAGTTTCTTTCTGTAAGGGTTTCCAGGCAATCTATAAACTGCCATATTGGAAGCATGCAAATAGCACTACATGACTGCATTTAAAGAACCAGGTTCAGGCAAAAGAAATACTGGTGTAATCTTTTTATTATATAAATATGTGCAAACATATAACTAAGAACGTATCCTGGTGAAGTCCAAGGCTAGGTGCACACATGCAATTTGTTCTCAGTGGATAATCGGCTCATGGCCAATATCGGATGAGAATCTTATGTGTGTAAAGGGCTCGTCATTCATCGTCTGAACGACTGTCCTGGCGGATCCACATATGATGATTTACGAATGATCTTAATGAAAGCGGGATGCCGCTCCGTTGTTCTTCCCCTCTCCTCTTCATAGAGCCGAACAGTGCTGTATGAACTGCGCTCGTTCATGCATCGTGCAGTCGTTTGTCATTGAAAAGAATTGTGAAAGATCCTTTCTACTAACAATTATTGCACGTGTGTACAAAGCCCAAGGCTACATACACACGTCAGATGATTCTCCTCCGCCAGTTGTCTCAGGGCTAATATCTGACGTGTGTACAGTTCTCATCTGACGTCGTTCATTGATCTGTCTTGTCAGATCCACGAACATCGAACAACTGCAATACAAGTAAAGGAGAGGGAGCGCAGGGGGGTGCCACTTGCTCATTCCTCCCCTCCCCATGGAGCAGAATGGTGCTGTATGTACAGTTCCATGTTCAATCTCTTGTCAATTGAAAGGATCTTTTACACGACAAAAATCACAGGACCAAAATCTAATGTGTGTACGTAACCTAAGTTTTGAATATGCAAACTCATTCCCGCTGGCTGTTTTCTTAATGTCGCCAATGAGTACAAAACTGGGTATTGTGCCAATTCTAGTTTTCGCAGCATTTCTACTATCCGTCCTTGTTAGATGGGTTCTACTGGAAATAGACATTCTATATCTGAAGCCAGTTAAGGAGTAAAGATAATTAAGGGGATGAATGTAAGATTTTGTGAAACATATATGTATGGAACTAAAGCTATAATTAATATGTTACGTTTGAGTTATATTGTACTTATAGCATGTCTTGGTGTGAACAGTTTATACCAATATATCCATATCAGCCTATACACCCTAAAGGAAACTGAAAAAAATTATCAAATTTAGATCAACCCTTGCTAAAAACAATCCATTGGTGTCAAGTAGGGAAAAATATCCTTTCTTTCAATGGTAAACATTGCCACCCTCAGACACCGGTAAAAAGTAA
>NW_027318122.1:0-7248 GCF_032062135.1 Pyxicephalus adspersus | reverse complement strand
AATTATACTTGAGCCATGCTTTATGAGGTCTTAGTCCTGAAAATGATTTAGGATTTTTGCATTTTGCATCTTAGTAGAATGACTATCATGCTAAGAGGCTTTGAATGTTAGAAGTTTGGATACATGAGGTCATACCAAACAAAGCCATTCATATCCAGCCTGCAATGATTTCAATGAGTTTTCCTGTTTTAGCTAATTCTGAGCTATGCATGATTCATATTTTGTCAGAGCCCAAAAGGTTTTAGCTTCATTCCTGATCATTTTTCATGTACTTCTAATGCATATACATCTCAGGATGTCACTTATATCCCCTTTTAGTTATATCAAAGCTGTAGATTGCAGAACCTAGAAAATCGTGGTACATAAAGCTTTAAAAAATTATTATAATGAGAAATGGGTTGTTTACTGCAAGTGACTACAATATTAGTATCAAAGTAAAACTGGATCCAATTATATAAAATGCTTTATGCAAATGTTTTACACAATGCAATTTAATTTTATTAGGACTAAAAGAAGCTCCAAAGCTCTACATTTTCTCAAACTACAGTTGATTTACTGTGGATGAATACTTGATTTTTTTATCTGAAGTTAGGTAGTGACTGTGATCCAGACTTTAAAGTCCACAAACTTTGCCACTGCTTAGTAAATTAAATTAAGTAAAGTCAACAATATATTAAAAATAAACTCACCTAGCATAAAAAATATACATTTTGAAATGAGCTTGTCTAGTTAATTATTGAGAAAAAAAATAACCATTTCATTGCATGTCATGTTCTTAAAGTAAGTATATTGCATATGTTGAGATGTATATGATTTAATGTTGTATATATGTTCAACCTGTGATTTCTGGAAAATATTTTAAAGCTATAATGCACTACATGGCCTTTAAACTATGGACTGCAGATTTCAGAAGGTCAAAAGGGGGCTTCAGGATGAAAGACCCCTCTATAAAGGAAGTGGGGAATATAACAACCATGAAGTTAGTATATTAAAGCTGATGAAGATAGAGATTAATGAAAACTGATACGCTACATAGAAAGTAATAGGGGTCAGTTGGTAAGTTTAAACTGCACTTTATTCTTGATTGGTAGCTCTTTGGCCAAGTATCCCCTTTGTTTCCTATTTCCTAAATATGAGGGGATTTTTTTTTTTACTTTTTTTATTGATGTAGGTCAGCAATTACACTTAGCTGCTGTCCCTTCCTATTTTTTTGTTTTGCCAGGTTGTATTTTAGGGTTTTCATTTCTTTTGTGGGTTTTATCATTTTTACTTTAGGATGATTGATCTTTTAAGTTTGGGGTGCTCAAATTTGATTCCAATGACAGCTTTTTCTAATACCTCACACAGACGAGCACTGCTTTCGGCTGTTGATCTTATCCACATTTTCTTTGTAAATCAGGCCTTCTGTGTCATACAATAATGGCCTCAATTTATAACATTTAGCTTGCATTCAAATTCAATCAGAATTTAATTGCACTTATACAATTATTTAGCTATGTGGGGAACTACATGTATGGCTTTCTATGCATTACACAATAGAAACCAAAGCAAAAAAACGCTTAGTGTATTATTATACCAAATGGAATTCAGTGCAATACCAAATAATGAAGTTATTGTATAGGTGCATTAAATGCAAATAGGTATTTATTATATCGGTATAAGTTAAATATGGTGATACTATTAGTTTTCTACTTTGTAAGCACTTCTTTAGTATGTTGTTTTCTTAATTATATGCATTAACACAGCTTATTTATTTAATGAAAAGATCTAATGTTATCATACAAGCACTGAATCCTTACAAAGGGCTTCTAAGAATAATTTAGATGCATTTCCATGTGTAATCCAATATTTGAAAAGTAGATGGTGTGATAAGTACACATTACTTAGGAAATAGGTTTTACTGATTCAGCCACTGACTATCATAGCCATTTTGCCTAAGGGCTGCGCATTTCCTAAATTTAGAAAAATAGAAGAACATTAGGCTGTGAAAAATATGGTTCGCTTTTAGCACCAAAACCTACTCTTAGTATTATACAGCATCTTACTTTTATATGTGATATTGCTCATAGGCACAAACTGTTCCTGGTAAATAAATGTACTGTAAGAAAATTATGGTGACCTGATCGCATATAGAAGAGTAAAAAGTAAAATAAAGCAAAATCAACTTTCTTTAACATTTACTATTTATATGTTAGTGTAGATTAATCTCATTCCTTATCAACCTTCTATTGCCTTCTCATGATGCATCTGTTTTTATATATATTATGCATTTGACATTGTTGCATGCTTACATTGATGAAACCATTTTGCCAAGCCCTGCTAAAACATTCAACTACAATACCAGTTTTTATATTTAGAGGTTAATGATATATCTATAATGTATCAATATCCTCTAAACAACATATAATATGCTGTTCATAGTATAAAGGCTAAAAAAAAGAATACATGATGCCACACCATATACCCTTACGTTTTAGAGGCTAGACCCATGTCTTGCTTTTCTTTAAATTGGTCTTCAGGGATGGGCAGCATGGTTGGCTGAGCTGATAGCACTCTGGCCTTTTCAGTGCTCAGTCACAGGTTTGAATCTTTATCCAGGACACTATCTGCAAGGAGTTTGTATGTTCTCCCCGTGTTTCCGCTGGGCATTCTGGTTTCCTCTTACATGCATTTAGGGCAATTGGCTTCCCCTCTACACTGCCTTTAAACTGTGTAATGATATATGACTATGGTAGGGACATTAGATGTGAACCACCCCTTTGACAGTTAGTGATAAGACAATGGACTTTGTAATGCAGGTTAAAAATGTCAAATTTTGAGAATGTATTACTTATTATATTGTATTACTCTGACTGATTCAGTGACTAGTTCTAGACTTCTTAGCAGGCCTCACTAGGAATCAGGCCTTGGCACTCTGAATTACGGATGAGCGAGAAAGCCTCTGGCAATCTCGCGAAAAATTCCTCAAACTTGGGAATTTGAGTTGGGCCCTGGAACCTTCTTTTTTTGTTTTCGTAGTAACATAATTGCTTGAAAAACTGCTATTTAATGCTTTCAAAATGCTTATAAGCCAAAAGTTGTGTATATTTCTATTGCAGACTCTTCCTTTTAAATAAACCAAGCTATTGAACACTAATGCTTTGGTGTCAGTTTTTTATGTTTCACTGACACCCAGTAAACAATAGAATTACGTAATTGTGATTTTCTGGCTTTCATTTGCTGCATGCTTGTCCTGGGTCTGTGGTAGAGAAAACCAATCTGTATCCAGCTAGGCAGCTAATATTTCCAGAAAGAATTCATCAATTGCAGCACCCATTTTGCTCTCAGGACAGGTATACATTTTGTTTTGGATAAACTTAGTATAAACTATTGCTGTACGTTAACCCTATGGAGAGATTTTAGTATACTCCCATCAATTTGACAACCATTAATATCAGGATGAGAAATGAGAGATAGCCACAAAAAGTGTCTAAAAAAAAAAATTTAACAAAGCTTTTAACCTTTCTCAAATGTACTGAAAAAATTATGTGTGTATGTTTTGTCACAGTCCCCGCCAAACAAATGTTCCAATTAAGTTTTGGCCGCAAGGGGGGTTTTATTCTATTTTTTTTTTTTTTAAATACAATGTTTACTCTACATTTATCAAATGTATCATAATAAATATATTACTCTAATGCTCCTTTCTTCCACTTCCTAATAGTTCTCCAGGTATCCATTTATTACCAGATTCAATTTTTATTTAAGAAATTAAAGACATCAAAAAGATATTCTCTTTCCTAAATGTAGCTTTATTCCATATGGAGTCACTAGTTCTGTGTAAGAACAATGAAGGGCACATAGGATACTAGAAAACAGAGATACTTTAACTCGTCAGAGTATTAAATTGCTGATGCGCAGGAAACGTGATGAATAGCTTTGTATAACAGTAGCCTGGATATCCGAGACATAACTGCAAAAAATACAAACTGAGGAATACACTCACTATACTAGATAGTTTAAAGTTCAATGGTAGCTATATCTTTTTAGTGTTTCCAAATTAAAACAAAAAAGCAATCAATCCACTGACAGGTAAAGTGATCAATATTAAGAATCTGGTTTCAATGGTACCTGGCAAGGGGAGGCAAAGGATGTGTTGGAAGCGGGATAACTACAAGATTAAGAATCTTAGTGGCTTTTACAAGGATAAATATAACGATAAAGAATAAAATTCAAGTCACCTAAAAAGGGTGTATTATTTTTAAAAATAGCACATCTTTGTACATTTTTTTCTTTATTTTATCACCTGGTCTCCTCTTCCAGATTCTGAATCTTTGGCCACCTTGATTGACCAGGGTGGATTTAAATCTTGTGCATGTGCATGGGTGTTCATTACAGAATGTGAAGCTGTGAAGAGAAAAAGTCAATAGCAATTTTACAATGTTATAGAAGAAGAAGGAAAAAATGTTGTAAATTCTAGTGAAAATTGTAATTTTTGTATTTGTCTTTTTACTGTAAGCCTGGATGTATTTGTCTTTTTACTGTAAAGGCTACAAGTTAGATTTTATTTTCGTTCCTGTTGCCTCTATTTTATTCCTGTATTTTGCTTTGTTTCAGGTTTTTTTTTTGAATATTGCTTATGTTAAAGTGACCAGTGCTTTGCTCTTACCCCATCTTTATATACTCATTTTCTTTATCTTCTCACCCTACCACTGGGGGTATGAAACCATCATTTCCTAAGCGATACATCTTGCTTTTCTGTTCTTTCCTGTTTTCTAGAAGAAAACGTAACATATATTTTTATTTTTATTACAGATTTTTATTGCCGACTGAGCCCCGCCTATGTAGATTCTCATGTTTTATTCATCCTGGTGACCATTGTCACAAAAACACAAAGTGATGGGTAATCCAAAAAAGGGGGAAAATATGTTTTGAATTGAACAAAGAAAGTAGATCAATTAATAAGCATGATTTTTTGTATTGTTGTTGAGCTTGTCTGTAAATAAAGATATTTTGCATATATATATTTCTCTTTTTATCTATTTTACATTGTGGGTTTTTTTTTCTTAAGTGGCCATAAAGAAACAGTCTGGAAACAGTTATGTTTGATGATAAGCATTGTTTTCCAATGATTAAAAAATAGTATAAAACGTAAAAAAAACTTTTGGTAACCAAACCAATGTTTTGTTTCCATGAAAGTGAATAACATATTTTAGAGGCAATGTTGCTCCGTGGTTGTATTGTGCATTTCTGGTATTTTTCTTAACCTTTCTTCCACAAAGGATATAAAGGAAGAGACATAGCTGCAATAACCTTTAGCTACTAGTCCCAGGATGCATATGTCACCATTCAAAAGAAAAGTTCCTTGAAAACCCAAATACAACCAAAAATATGTTTATTTTTTAGTTTTCGATAGAAGAGGGGAGATTTTAAAATATCCCTTTTTTTATGACCATCATTATCGTTGTGACACCCATTACAGCATATATTGTGTATGCTCCTGGTTGGTTTACTAAGTTTAATAGCCTTCAGAAATATTTGTACATAGTCATCTTTTTTTCTAATTCATATTTTAACAATTATGTTGTTTCCAAAGATATAATTAGTACATACCTGAAAATGACATTCAGAATGTTTATACATGATGTACTTCGAGTTGTAAAAAGGTCACATTTTAATTATCATGTTTGAGTTGAAGAGCATTAAAGTAATTTGCATGTTGTCATAGTGAATAAATTGGCTGATTTAATTTAAAAGTGTTAAAATGTATTTCTCTCCTGGTGACCCCAGAAGAGTAAATGAACTGTTGATTATATGTTTTGTAGTTTTATTAGTCTCATACAGCATGGTGCATCTATTATTAGAGAAAAGCAGACAGGAGAAATATTCATAATTATTATCTGCATTTTAATAAAAGAATCATATTTTATACTTGTTATACCGCTTATGCTCAGTTTTTATAAATGAATAGGAGGAAGGTGGAACCATTTCATACAGACACAAATCTTGGTCCATGTTTCTTTTTTATAAAGTAATAAAAGGTCATGTCTGACTGGATTGTATCTGCCATAGTATTAGTTTGTTTAATCACCATTTACACTCCCATATTACAAAAGATAGAAAAACTTAAAGTTAAAAAAGTAATGTAAAGTCCAAAGTTACATTGTTCAATATACGGTATTCGTTCTGTTTTCTTTTTATATAAATAGCATCTGCCAATACACAAGGTAAACAGTAAGGTGAAAAAGTTACAGTGGTAAGCACCAAGGTTATGAAATGCTATATGAACAGATGACATTCTAATTTTTACCTGAAATACCAATTTTACAATTGAAAAGCCCATACTGAATATTTATACAACATTTCTGTAAAAAATCAAGTTAATCAGAACAGAATCATGCGTAAAGAAGTTAAATTGTTACTTGAATTTGACTTGAATATCACACTCCCACAGGGCCTGATTTACTAAAGCTCTCCAAGGCTTGAGTGGATACACTTTCATCAGCGAACCTGGGTCATCCAGCAAACCTGGAATGGATTCCTTAAAAGTCAATTTGCTAGTCAACTTTGTTAGCAAATGGACCAGATACCTTCTGGGTTTGCTGGATCACCCAGCTTCAGTGATGAAAGTGTATCCTCTTCAGCCGTTGTAGACCTTTAAAAATCAGCCCCAAAGTACAATTCGGCCCAAGTAGAATTAGAACTTGACATGCACTATATACAGTGGGGCATTGCTGCAAGAAGGCCTGGGTTCTACTTGAAAAGGAATTAAATTCTACTTATTACTATAACCTAAAGGTAATATAGGTGACCTCAGGGATAAATGTCCTACTGTGTATTACTGTGTATAGTGCATATTGTTGTTTTAATTTTTTAGAGAGTAAAATATTCTGATATTTTCTGTTATATTATCACTTCATTCCCCATTAGGCTTTTTGTCGTTGGAAATGTTCTTTCACAATCTTTCTGACAACAAAAGATGAATGAATGAGTGCTGTTCCTGTTCTGTTCTATGAAGTGGGGAGAATGAGTAAGCGTCACCGAATAATGAGTGAACAAGCGAGCGTCCTGTTCAATGGAGAGGGGAGAATGAGCGAGCGTCCCCCCGTTGCTTCTCCCTTCACTTCCATTGCGGTTGTTCGTCTTCCGTCATTTGTGGATCTGCCAGGATGGATCTTTGACTGACATCAGACAGCCGCTGTACAATTCAGATTCTCACCTGAGACAAGCCCTGAGGCTCATATTGGATGAGAATCATCTGACGTGTGCACG
>NW_027318121.1:0-7250 GCF_032062135.1 Pyxicephalus adspersus | reverse complement strand
GTTTACCCACCTGAGAAAAGTTCGGGTTTAACACGTGTTTTTACCCCGAACCAAGGTCGGGTTTAACGGCCGGGTGGTTAATATTGTTGAAAAAACTTATTTTTGCCCTGCTCAGTAAATGTCCGAAATAATATGCCAAACATATAGTTTGTTAGTATAAAACCTGTGATTTGCATGCGCAGAAGGAGCACCCAAGAACCTCCTGGGATGCCTGACGTAGGTATCCGGGGAGGCGAATAAATGCGCTCCCATTCATTCTCGATCACCTAGGCGATCAAGCATTGGGGGGTGATGCTGCATTTTAAAAAAAAAAAAAAAGTGTTGCCATTAAAAAAAAACAAAACAGAATTTTTACTTAACATAAACGGGTAGTCTACCCTTTTATGTAAAGTAAAATTTCTCAGTTTAGGTACGCTTTAAGATACCTAGTTCTCTTTTAAGCAGGAAGCTGACATTACAGGATCTACGCTGCCCTCTAGTGTTCAACCATAAATAGTAAAAACAGTCAGCTGCCTTTACAAAATTTGACTGTATAATCAAATACTTTAAAAGTAAAAACTCATATATTTCTATCCTACCCTACTGCCCACTGCCACTGAAGCCTAAAGAGCATTGTGTATTCAGACAAGTGCCTATCTGGTACAATTCACCACCTCAAAACAGATTTTTAATTTAGTTATGAGCTATCAATGATAAATTACACAGGTCAACATGTAATTTTCATCAGATATAATTTTATGTCGGCTTTGTTATATTTTTGATGCGGATTTCAAATCTGTGGTCAGTTTTTCTCTAGCACGTCTACTTTTTGTGATGCAGCTAATTTATATAATTTATACAATATATTGTGTGAAATTTGTTATAAATAGCCTTAACAAATTACAATATTTAACAACAGTTTTCTTTTTTAAAGTCAGAGACCGCACTAACTGCCATTGATTTCATTTGTCATCATTCCTGGAAATTACCTTAATGATCCAGACAGTTTCTGTTACATGTGTGGCTCATTCATGACCAAAGTACAAAGTTGCCAAAATACCACAGAACAAATTATAGAAATACAAATTATATTTCGGCTTTCCACTTGGTCACCAGGATAAATCTTGGGCTTCACATGTTATATGTACCAGTTGTTCCAACGGACTGCATGACTGGCTTAACTGGCGTAAAGCAGCAATGCCATTTGCAATCCTGATGGTGTGGAAAGAACCGCAAGACAACAAAAGTGGATTCTCAGGTAAAACTAATCACAAAATTGTATATCCCAGCCTTGATTCTGCAATTAGACCTGTTCCCCATGATGATTCATTGCCAGTTCCGGTACCACCAAATGATGGACTTCTGTAGAAGGTGATGAGGAATGCGCTGGAGTTGCAGCCAGTTACAACCCCGAATCATCTGAACCTGACTACTTGGCCGATGAAGATTCAGAACCACAGACCTTTACACAAGCAAAGCTGAATGATCTCATTCATGGTCTAAATCTCTCCAAGGACAAAGCAGAACTTCTTGCTTCAACGCTTAAACAGAAGCACTTGCTTGCAAAGGGTGTAACTTTAACTCACTACAGAAAACAAAATCATAACTTGACAACGTTCTTCACTAGTGATGGCTCACTGTGCTACTGTCATGATATAAATGCACTCTTTAACAGTTTGTCACAAGAGCATGTTCCATCTGAATGGTGTATCTTCATTGATTCCTCTAAAAGGAGCTTGAAAGCAGTCTGACTGCATAACGGTAATTCCAAACCAAGTTTACCGATTGCCCATTCCGTTAACCTAAAGAAGTCCTAGGACAACATAAATTTACTACTTGAAGCAATCTAGTATAAAGCACACCAGTGGAACATCTGTGGGGATCTAAAGGTCATTGGCTTGCTGATGGGAATGCAAGGAGGATTCACAAAATATTGCTGTTTCCTATGCCTGTGGGACAGCCGACCTACGGGAGACCATTATGTCAAGCGTGATTGGCTACCAAGAGATACCTATAAGCCCGGAACAAGCAGTGTCAACCTTCTGCCTCTGGTTGATCCGCATAAAATATTTCTGCCACCTCTCATATCAAGTTGGGCTTGATGAAGAACCTTGTAAAGGCCATGGGTAAATCAAACTGTGTGACTGTGTGAAAATTTCCTGGGCAACCATAAGTCTCCTGCATACAAGGAAGGAGTTCAGAATCCGCTTGATTCATACCAGAAACTGGGTTGTCCCGTGTCATTAAAAATAAATTTCTTGTACTCACATCTAGAACTCTTCCCGGAAAATCTTGGTATGGTGAGTGATGAACAAGAACGTTTTCACCAGGACATCCAGTTAATGAAGCACCGCTACCATGGTTTCTGGCATGAAAGTATGATGACTGACTACTGCTGGATGCTGTACCACAACAATCCAGACAAAGAGTATACAAGAAAATCATACTCTAAGCATATCTGAAGAAACAATGGTACCTAACTGACACTGTTCAGTAGATCTATACCACAGTGTGCCTTATTTTACTTCACACTGAAGATGTACCGTATTTTTTGCCATATAAGACGCACTTTTTCTTCCCCAAAACTGAGGGGGAAAAGTTAGTGCGTCCTATACGACAAATGTGTTAAAAAAAATAATTAAAATATTATACTCACCCGATACCCGTCAGAAGGGGAATAATCTTTCAGAATCTTTTTTTCTAGATTTTCCTCCTTTAAAATTGGGTGCGTCTTATACGGCGAAAAATACGGTAATAACATTCACTTCAATGGAGCTTACGTTTTAGTACAAAATACATGCACGTACAATGTTACCTATAACAGTATAATAACTCAGGAACTGTACGTGTTAGGAAAAAACTGAAAACAGATCAAAAAACGAATTTAGAAAAGTTTGCTGTGGTTTCCGATGATTATCAAAACTAATTTTTTGTTGACCTGTGTTATTGGACGCTACAGAGAGGTTATATACCTCATTTTTCCACTCTTCCAGGTCCCAGGTTGAATTTAAGTTCTGTTCCGAGGAAGACATGTGAGGATGCTAGAACCTTATATATAGTTGATATTTGCCCCCTAGTGTAGGGAGTAGACTGATATGGTGGCTGTCCCAGGAGAACTTTCCCTATAAGAGAAGACAGATAAAAGTATTTCAAAATATTGGTAGATGAATAATACTGTTTTGAGAAGAGTTTCTAACTTCAAAATCCCAGCAGACTATGGCTATATACACACGCGTTGTATGTACAGCTCATTCATTCATCCTTCAGTCCTTTGTCATTGGAAGCAATCGTGAAAGATCGTTTCCAACTACAAAAATCTAGCATTGTGCAAGAGACACAAAGGACTCAGAACCTAGTTAATAAAACTAAAGAGAGCTAGCATTTCCATGTTGTGTCCTGCAGTTACCTAAAATGATTTACCCTGTTTTTCTATTCCAGTGTTGACCTCAGAGCAGTGATTATTTTTTCATATACATGGATAAAAAAGGATTACATTTAATTCTGTGGGACATCTTATGGTACTGTGTATCGCTTTGTATGTGTCAATTGCATATCTTTGTGTATGTTGCTTGCTTTTTGTGTGTTAGGTGGATACTGCTTTGTAAAATGAAAATGCAGTAATATTGCCTCTTCCAGGGTAAGACTCTGATAACAAAAATGTGCTTCTAAAAAGGGGCCAATGTATTTTTATTACATATAAAAAAAATGGTGTCCACGCATATAAAAAAAAAAATATTTAGCGTATTCAATGTGTTATAATCCAAATGAACTTGATAAAATGACAAACCCATGACCCTCCATGGTATTGATTCCACAAGTGTTTAATTTCATTTTGCCTATTCCAAGTCACAAGCAAAATCTGTCACTTCTAATGAATAAACAAACATTTACATATCAGGGAATCATTCAAAATAAAGATTAGTTAAACAATGTTTCTTTGTTCCTAAACTGTTGAGGTTTAGTCTACGTACACACGTGGAATAATTGTAGTTGGAAACAAACTATTTATGACCGATAATCATTTGATAATCATTAACAAAAAAAGTGCACGACAGGCCAACGACGCTGATGAATGAGGAATGTTGCTGAAAACGAAGGACTGTCCTGGCAGATCCGTTTGGGTGACGATCATTCACTATTGTGTATAGTCGTTCAGTGATCGTAGAGCATCGTTCAATCGTATCTAGTGTGTGTACGTTATTGGTGGATTATATTTGAACTATACGATCGTTCAAATTAATTGTGAATAATCTTTGATCTGTTGTTAGTTGTCTAAAGACAAATATTGCACGTGTGTACTTAGCCTTATGACTGACTGACAATATTATCCAGAATTGCAGGCTATAACAAGCCATTGAGCTCCTCTGATCTCCAGCCGCAAAGTGTCGATTCGATCACCCATTGATGTCGGTACATGTGTTGGTGCGGCCGGGATTTAGCGACGCGAAAATAAAATGATTTTGTAATGGATTCAGTACAAAATAGCTGTATTCAGTCCAATACAAATACATATTCATATGATATATATATATTTATATATGCCGCTGTACAGTAATATCACCTTTTAATATTTTTTTTACAGATTTTTTTTTTTAAGTTTATTATTGAATGCAGTGCTCAACCCAGAAAGTTGCTGAAATTTGCCAGGTGGTGCACCCAGCTAAAAAGGGTCTCGGGAGAACACTGGAATGTATTAAATATCAGTGAGTTATGCCTAATGAATATAGCCTACAATGTCAAATAAATACCCATGCAAAAAAAATGTAACACTTGTAACACATAGTAACGGGTGAATTTTTTTAATACAGAGAAATCAGTTTGAATTGTTCACTGTTACTATTATTGTTATTAAACAGGATTTATATAACGCCCACATATTACACAGCACTGTACAGTAGATAGGGGTTGCAAATGAGAGACAGACAATGACACAAGGGAGGTTCCTGTCCTGAAGAGCTTACAATCTATGAGGTAACACGGTTACTATTTAAAGTAAAATATTAATAGATGCAGGTTATGAAAACACAGATTGCTGTGCTGTGCTTATTGTTAGCTGCAGAATACGCTGTGATCAGCCTGTACCAATAAATGTATTGTAGTACCCAGTGCAGCCAGCAGCCATCACAACCAATGTAATGTACACTACTAGCAGCAAGTAAGCAGCCCTCCTACGCACTGTTCCTAATCTATCTGCAGAGTTATCGTGCTGCGCTGGTTTACATGACGTTATTTTTATACAGCCTCGTACACGAACAATATTTTGGGTGATCCTAACGATGATAAGAACTCTCCCAACTAATCTCTAGGTAACGCATTCACCAAATGTTACACTACGACACTGAGGTAAAAACCAAACATTTCCGGCCATTTGACCCGGAAGCGGAATCGTGTGTTCGGGTCACGGCACTTCCGGGGTCAGGAGCGCTGAATGTTTTGCTCAGAAGTAGTGTATGAGTAGGGACAGCTGTCATAGAGGGCCGGCTGGCTGGGGATCGGATGGCGGTGTAAACTGCGACAGGTAAGCGGCTCTGTGTCTCTTATTGAAGAGTTTATTGAAT
This sequence comes from Pyxicephalus adspersus, assembly GCF_032062135.1. Classification (NCBI taxonomy): domain Eukaryota; kingdom Metazoa; phylum Chordata; class Amphibia; order Anura; family Pyxicephalidae; genus Pyxicephalus; species Pyxicephalus adspersus. Next base: position 1,713 of record NW_027318121.1, on the reverse strand, counting down.
GTTGTTGCTGACACAAGTTTCGCTGCTGGTAACTCTTACTGAGGTGTTATATTGCGGAATGGGATGGTTCAGTTATGGAGTTAGTTGGCTTTTTTATGCTGGCTTTTACCTACTTATTTCATGCTGGCTCATTTGATTTCCTTCATAATAAATGCTTGTGCTTGCAGGCAGATAGCTCACTTTCAGTGTGAAATGCCCACACCAGGCAAACTAATAATATTATATTAATTACTAATAAGCATGATTCATATAGCGCCAACATATTACGCAGCACTGTACATTATATAGAGGTAGCAAATGACAGACTAATACAGACAGTGATATAGGAGGAGAGGACCCTGCCCTGAAGAGCTTACAATCTAGTAAGTGGGGGAATTTCACACACAATAGGATGGGAGATATGTACTTGTGGGAAGTAGTGATGGTTTCAAAAGACAGAAGAAGAGGGGTAGGCAAGTTTGAAAAAATGAGTTTTGAGAGCAGAAAGTAGAAGCAAGCTGAATAGGACAAGGAAAACCATTCCAGAGAGTTGGGGCAGCTCTAGAGAATTCTTACATCCATGTGTGTGATGAGGTTATGAGTGAGGAAGTCATTAGTAGGTCATTGGAGGAACGGAGAGAGCGGCTAGGGGAGTATTTTTTTACTGGGTCAGAAATGTAAGTGGGACAATAACTGTGGAGGGATTTGAAGGCAAAGCACAGGAGCTTGAATTTGATTCTAATGTGAAATGGAAGCCAATGAAGAGAACTACAAAGAGATGCAGCGGAAGAGGAGTGGTGGGAAGGATGGATGAGTCTGGCTGCAGCATTTATTGTAGAGGAGAGAGTGGGGTTAGTGGAATACCAGCGAGGAGGAGGTTACAGTAGTCCCTAATTTGGGAAGGAAATGTCCATTATTGTGTTTGTGCTTGCTGTATAACTTTCTGTTTAATCTCTGATCTGATTACACTTTATCCCAGGTACATAAAGCTTGCCAGCCCTCACATCTGTTGGCTGCATTCCTTTTCCTTTTTCCATCTAGTTAGTCTACTAATTCCTCTTCTCAGGTGACAACTTTCACTCACTGGTAAAGCAGTTCCATAACATAGGGGAACTTGCTCTGTTCTTGTAAAATACATCATGCTCCTTCATAGATAAAGCAAACAAGGATTGAACATTGTATCCCTCGAAGAGGAAAATTGTTACAGAAAAGATCACAAAATAAAAAATAAAGGGCCAAAAGTAAATTGACTTTTACAGCAATGTGGAAGTGATTGGGGTGCTTTAAAGCTTCCTAAATTACTTGTATTACATATCCCCAATTCTGCATAGTAAATGTAAGCAACTGTGCCATTGCAGCAGTGTCATTTTCAGTCTAACATTTTTTTTCTGGATAAACTGATGCCTTTGTCTCCATTTTTTCTGGTCTATTTTGTTTAAAATGAGAGACACTGAGAGGCTATAATGTTGCCCCTCAGATATCCCTCATATACTGCTGTTCATGGGACATTCTATTAGTTTGCATGTGCTGAAGTCCGTTAAGGCACCCTAATCATTATGATGAGTAGGTAAGATATAATATATTACGTTTTTGTTCTTGGATTTAGATATACTTTATCTTTTTTTGTGAAATGAACAGAGCTGCTTATAAGGAAGGCTGCACATTTAATGATGTGTTGGTTACATTCATTTTGTCTTTTTCAGGCACTTTCAGTACAAGTATAATCTTTTTTTT
>NW_027318120.1:0-7252 GCF_032062135.1 Pyxicephalus adspersus | reverse complement strand
ATGCAAGTTAATGAATATAACTTGAAATTTACAATGGAATGTAACTCCACACGCATTCCTTTTCTGGATATTTTCATCCAGAAACATAAGGATAATATACTTACATCATCTTTATATCGTAAATCTACGGCTGGAAATACCATCTTGTTAGCAACTAGTGCCCATCCTACCCCACTTGTCCACAGTATCCCATACTCACAATATTTGAGGGTGAGGAGAAACTGTTTGTACAATGGGGAATTTGAATTACAAGATCGCCTTTCGAATAGAGGCTACTGTAAAACAATATTGAAACAAGCATATCACAGAGTAAAGGAATCTAATCGAGAAAAACTATTATTCTCAAGAAAACCGATACAAAAGGAGGACCATATTAAGTTGATTACAACCTACTCCAGAGATCATGAAAGGGTTAGACGTATTATTTCCAAATATTGGCCACTTTTGACAAGCGATTCCAAAATTAGGAAATATGTACCTGAGAAACCTCGGGTTGTGTATAGGAAGGCACAGTCTTAAGAAATATGCTTGTGAAAAGCAATTTTCAAACATCTGAAGCAATCTCTGAAATAGACAAAGGTACCTTTAAATGCAAATCGTGTGCTCAATGTCATTGGATTTATGATTCCTGCGATACCTTTTTCAGGCAAACCCCCATGTAAAGCCATTCCCAAATTGAGACATGCAGTTATTCGTGCCACAACTGGAGTAATATATTTAGCTTTCTGCACTTGTGGCAGATACTATGTGGGGAAAACAAAACGTCAGATTCAAAGGAGAATATATGAATATATTTATTTAATTACAAATGGAAAAATCAAGACTCCTTTAAGCCACCATATTGCTTTAAAACACAATTATGACAATAACGCTCTGAGTTTTAAAGCATTGGAAAAAATTCAATTAAATTCTAGAGGCAGCAATCTGGATAAATGGCTATTACAACCAGAAACCAGATAATTTTTTCAGTGAAAAGCCAAATTTCCCCGTTTTAAATGTTACATTTAGTTTTAAATCATTCTTATGAGAAAGTTTAGGAAAGGGTGTTGCTGTCTCCCCCCCTTTTTTTGTGCTATATGTATTTTTAAAAATTTGGTTGTATATAAAAAAAATGGTGCACTCCTAGTCGGGACCCGCGGGATAAGCACAAGACCTTTTTTGGTGTCTTTAAGTCTCCCCCTACAGCTAAGCCCAATATACCATCTATGGACATAGCTGTCCAGAGGAGGTGGTTTTCTACCCAGGGAGATGGCCAGTGGGGCGACACGACACTTATTACCACTATATTTAATTTTTCCTCCCTTTTTGTTTTATATGTGCTTCCCGTTTGTTTTCCCTCTATGGTATTAGGTGTGTTGTCCCTCTATTGGCTGCCTGCCCTCTCTCTGGTTTTTCTGGCCCCTGGTAGTTCCACCCTGGTGTTGACCAGAAAGTCGGCTGCTCCGTGCGTGACGTCACTCGCACATGGAACGCCCACCAGTGGGTTCCAATGCAGCCTGGCTTAGGCAAGTATAAAGGAGGGGGATACATCCTGCGGCTCTCTAGGGACCTACACTGGGGTTCACCACGGGTTGATGGTCTGTTTACCTTCAGTGGATATCTCCAGTGGCTGTCTATCTACCTCTGACATTTCAAAAGTAAGTTCCTTTTTTTATATGCTGTAAATAGAAAGAGACCTTGAAATTAAGTTAGCAGGAGTATGTTTGTATTTGCTACTATATAGTTGGGATAATCCCCTCAACAGGAGGATATATGGAAGCAATTTAAACACACCTATATGTCATATGCCCATTTAAAAGAATGCTTGAACCTATAGTGGTCTATGACCATATATTTTGTAATATGTGATATGGATTAACAGTATTTTTGGGGGACTGAGGATATGGTATTACGGCAACATGTACTTCCTTTTGGATCTGGTGGCCCATGGCAATGATATGTATATCTTGGTATATGTATTGATATATATGTACATGTATAGGCATAGATATAATATTTTGTTTAGTCATCTCAATAGGGATAACTGTAGATGAAGTTAAAGAGAAAAAAATATCAAATATATCCTTTATGTACCTATTTGCACACACACATGTACATGAAACAACTCAGATGCAGTTGAACTGCAGACTTTCAGCTTTAATTCAGTGGGTTGAACAAAAGGATTGCATAAAAATGTGAAGAACAAAAGCCTTTTTTAACACAATCACTTCATTCTAGGGGCTCAAAAGTAATTGGACAAATTAAAATCTGAAAATAAAATGTTCATTTCTAATACTTGGTTGAAAACGCTTTGCTGGCAATGACAGCATGTAGTCTTGAACATCACCAGATGCTGGGTTTCCTCCTTTTTAATGCTCTGCCAGGCCTTTACTGCAGCGGCTTTCAGTTGCCGTTTGTGGGCCTGTCTGTGCGACATTTAGTCTTGAGTTTCATTTAAATTTAATTGTGGCAATGTACAGAACCAAAATTAGAAAAAAAGTTGTCTGTCCAAATATTTATGGACCTAACTGTATATACATGGCTTGGCAGTTGCTGCTTTAGTATCCTCCGATTGTGATAAACTATATACTAATTAGTTGAATAACATTGCTCAAACTTCACAAGATTTTCCCCTTTTTTGTAGGCCTCTTCTGGATTGATATCTGGGGTACCCCTGACCTCCCTGTTTGCCGTGGGTATTGTCCTCCCATCCATACATAATCTATCTTATGTGCCCACAGTTTCACATGTTCAACAACATAAACCTTATGTGAAAATCTGGCTGCTGAATTTTTATCACTATAAATTTCCAATTACAATATGCTATTTTTTTTAAGGGGGGAAGAATATGACATTGGATTCTATAAACAACCACCCTGCTTCTTTAGTGTGAAACAGTTTTGTCATATTTTTTGTTTTTTTAAAAGAAATCTCACAGGAAAATTGTGGAGTATTATTTTTCCCCACAACATCAAGCCGGTCTAGCTGGTAACATTTGGTTTTGAAGGGGAAAAAGGAAAACAAGACTAAAGCTACGTACACACTTCCAATAATTATCGTTGGTAAACGAACGACGAACGATCCTGCACGATATCTGCAAACGATCGTATAGCACCGATCCTGTACATACAGATAACGACACGATCGTTCAACAATATTGTACACACTAGAAGCACAGAATATAACTGGGGATTAAGGCTTTAAAGTAAAGATAACAGAGACTGTTGATCCAGGGAACATCAGATTTGCCTCATGGAATCAGGAAGGAATTATTTTCCCCTGGTGAAGTAAATCGTACGAAGTTTTTTTTTGCCTTCCTCCGGACCAACTATGTCTTATAGGGTTTTATGTCTGGGATATATTTATTTCCCTAGTGGATGAACATGATGGACCTATGACTTTTTTCAACCTAACCTACTATGTAAAGCAAAGGCAACAAGTTAAATGAAACATGCATGCTGCCATTGCGGATCCCTGGTGAAATGTTAGTTTCCTGGTTGTCATGAGGATCTAGTAACTTTGCTACTTTATGTAATGATATGCAACTGTTAAAGTCTGCTGTTTTTTTGGCATAGCTTAGTTAATGGGACTATGCCCCAATTTGGAAAGGATTGGACATAAACCTATATTGGGGCTGATACCACTAATCTCTCCTAAAAAAAAAAAAAAAGTGATTGTCCTTGAACAAGCCTGTAGGACATCATCACATCTAATAAGCAGTGTTGCTTTGAATCAGAGCCTCTATATATGAGTATGGGTGTCCTTTCTGCAGTTAAAAAATAGTATTGGGGATCCACTCTTTTTATCCAATCATGTAAAAAGATTTCTTGTTTATTTCATTTGCATGTTTGGATAATTACAATGGATCTTTACTCTTATTTTCAATGAATATTCACAAATACCTCTGTAAATCAGCCCCACATAACTGTTTCTATAAGAAAGCTTTACAAAACTAAATTCTACTTGAATGGATGAGCCTTCTTGAATATAATAAACATGTGCTTTATCCCCACAGTAAAATACAAATGCACAGTTCTACATTTTTGTATTATGTTTATGTTACACAGTGTCTTAATTGATTTTGCACTTTCCCTTTATTCATTTTAATAAATTGTCATTATGCCAAAACAATAGGAGGGGTAAACTCTGATCTCCCACAACTCAAAAACACACAACTTTTGAAGAAAGCACACACAATGTATTTTTACTCCAAAAATAACTGGGATTCAAATGTTATACACTGGACTGAACATCTCACAGTTGTTCTGCTTTGCATGTGCTCACTGTGTGGCTGTAACTCTACAGGAATCTACAACTTGGATAAGATCTTTCAAGCTTGCTGGGATTTTCTGTATATTTAGAGAATGACAATATTGTTTAATTGTTAAAGGATTCCATAATTTTTCCTCTACTTTGTTAGAACAAAAATGTGCCACTAATTACATCATCATTTATATGTTGGAGGTGTGTTTCAAAATGCCAGAATGTTCAATTGTTAATAGGGCTTGGGTTATATTTGTGAAACAGAACAGATACAGATTAATTTCCTCCAGGAGTAGCAATTCAAACATTTTTACAAGAGGTTACAGAGGTAATGTTAAAGGTTTCAGAGCTACACTGGGTCACTTGTCAGGTTTGCTTTGTGAAGCTACCCACCTGGGAGTCCTAGAAATCTGGAACATTACCTTTTACTGGTATTAGTCATAATGAAAATTTTTTGGTGAGCTGGGCATATTTGATTTTTTTAAAGGTTTCAAAACAATCTGATTGATACAGAACAGTTATTACTAAACCTAGGACTAGTACTGTGTGGTCCAGGTGATAGTTCCATGTTTATAGATAGTAAAGAAGAGAACCCATATCGTGTATCACTGTCTGTATTAGTCTGTCATTTGCAATCCCTATTTAATGTACAGCGCTGCGTAATATGTTGGCGCTATATAAATCCTGTTTATTAATTGTATTAGTCTGTCATTTGCAATCCCTATTTAATGTACAGCGCTGCGTAATATGTTGGCGCTATATAAATCCTGTTTATTAATAATAATAATAACCCATATATAAATGACAGGGGACAAGTAACTCTTGTTAGTTGTCACTGAAATGTATTAAACCACCAGACATGGTGGCACATCTCACCTCACCGCTGGTATACAGGTTGACAATCGAAAATCCGACCACTGATAATCCAGATCCTTAGGTTTCCCGGTATGAATTTCGAGTTGCATTTTCAATACAGGGACTGCAGTACACTGTTGTGGCACTAATGTTTCCATAGCACTGTTCTGCAGAAACAGCTGTTAGGTCTTGCTTGCTAAACTAAATACACGTTGAGACGTCCTTGCTGTCTGTTCCAGAGAACTGTCCCAGATTTCCGCGGTGCTGCGAGAGGAAGACTGGCCTGTGTGGAGTTAAGTATATAAAAAAAAAAAAAAAAAAAATGTAATTTTCCCAAATTTGGCACTCTTCAGGTCCGGAGGTTGCCGGATTTTTGATTGTCAACATGTACTATGAAATCTTTTTACCTATTTAAAAGGGAAACAATCCTAAACTGTAGTGTTTGTATGATGACATTTTAGTAAAAAGAATGTTTTTTTTGTTTTTATTGTGCCCAGTTCTTTTAATAAAATGTATGTTTCTAGCAGACCTGCCCTTTTTCGCTCTCTTATGCATTTCTACTATACTAAAATATACAATTAAAAAAAAGGCTTCAGTTGAGTTAAAGAGCTTTTTTTTAAAAAAGGATACAATTAATTTTTCACAATTTAATTGCTTATTTTGTTGTAACACATTTGAATTCTTAGTGCTGCCTGACCACTATGAAAGGCAGCTGCTTAACATTAAAAAGGAACCTGGCAGATGTAGAGCTGCTATCCTCATGCTTCAAAGAATATATAGGTTGTGTCACTCCTCTGCGTGTTCTCCATACAGTGGTTAGTGCAAACATCTTTGATCTTTTGACAGTGACATGAGCCCAAACTTCTCAGGGTCATTGGACACCAGGTAAATGAAAGAACTAGACAATGAACACTGTTTTACATTTATTATGAAAAAACAAAAAAAAAAAAAAATGCCCCCTCAGGGCCATGATTACCAGAACATCCGAGTATGCCCTAAATTTCATACCTTTTTTCCCCTGTTGTCATGAGGCCAGCATTGCAATAAACAAGCTAAAACTACTTACATGAGTTGTTCTCAATAACTGACATGTACCGTAATATTACTAGATCGAAACAGCACTAAAAGATTTTGTAATGTTACAGTAAAATTTGCATGCTTATTAGAAAATAGAAATGAGAAAAAATACAATTATGTATGTCAAAGTAAAGCCAGGAAGTTAGACAAACTGTCTGAGAGATACATACACTTGTATCAACTCATTTTAACCACCCCTTGGCTGCCAGCAACACATGGCACCCAAAGGGTTACAAGAGCTGCCAGAAGGCCTATGAACCAATAGGAAGCATTGTGGTCTGGCCCCAGACTGTAAATAAGAAACAAGTGAAGGCATTTCTGGGGATTACTGGCTATTATAGATGCTTCATACCCAATGTTGCAGCTATAGCAGTTCCCTTAACTGATCTCACCAAGGGAAACGGGTCAGTGATGATAAAATGGAACAATGAAGCAGAGGAGGCGTTTCAGACTCTAAAGCAGGCTCTTTGTTCCCAACCAGTATTGATAACCCCTGACTTAAAAAAAAGAATTTGTGGTACAGACAGATGCTTCTAACTCAGGAATAGGGGCAGTGTTGTCACAAAATATGAATGAGGAACTACGCAGTTGTAGAGAAGGAGTGTTTGGCCATCAAGTGGGCTTTAGAATCACTCAAATATTATTTGTTGGGTCAGAAGTTTCGGTTCATGCCCCTATGAAGTGGATGAACCTGAACAGGGAGAAAATGGCAGAGTGACAAGGAAATGCAGAGGCGTTGTCACCTGTGCACTGTTGGTTGCAGTTGCTCAGTATGTGGGGGGGCATATGTGACACCAAGGCAGGATTGGAGGTGGAAGGGAGCTATATTTGCCCAGGATTCCTCTTTTATGTGAGGTATATTTGCCCAAGATTCCTCTCCTGTGTGAAGTAGCAGATGGAAGACACTCACCTGTGAGATAAATAATGAAGAAGCACCAAGGGTGGGGATATAACAGAGCCAGGATTTCAGTCAGTAGCTTGGCTTGGAGAGACACAGACAGGGGTTTGTGTCAGTGCAGCTCTATTTGGAGAGACACAGACAGGGGTTTGTGTCAGTGCAGCTCTATTTGGAGAGACA
>NW_027318119.1:0-7253 GCF_032062135.1 Pyxicephalus adspersus | reverse complement strand
ATAAATATAGATAATAGTCAGAAAGATAGAGAGAATAAAAGAGAGAGAAGAGACGGAGAGACAGGAAGTAAGAAAACGGGAGAGAGATGTAGAGAGATAAAAAGACAGAAAGAGAGAATGAGATCAAAAATAGGAAAAGAGAGAAAGAGAAATAAAAGGGAGCAAAAAGAGGAAGAGAAGGAGATAGATTAAAAGAAAGGAGAGAGTGAGAGAAAGAGGGACAGAAAGAATGAATATTCCCTCAAAGCTCTTCTGAGACTCATGAGAGGAAATACTTCTTCCTGCTTGCAGCAGACTAATAACTTGATCTCAGTTTAGGTAAAGTCACTAGGTTGAATCTCAGGGTGGTCTTTTTTTATGCTATTGCTGGATATTATAATACGCCAGGATTTCATTGGTACAGTTGTGAAATTTTAAGATATCCTAGTTTGCAAATCACTTTATTGATCTGTCATTTGGGGAGTTAGTAATCCCTGGGTTCATGCAGACAGGTGCCCTTGCCTAGGGATTAACCTGCTTTACCTGCAATCCAATACATAAAGCATGTCGCAGCTAAAGAAATACAGCAAAGCACAATGGTCAAATGCAGCCCCTAAACTGCCATGTGTACCGCTTAGTTAAGTCATTGGGTTTTTTTGATAACTTGCTTTTGATGTGCGATAAATAGATGAGCCCTTTAGTCCATTAAAAGCTGAGCCGTGAATAGCCGATGACTTTCTGCGTCCTTTTTAGTCTATTTGATTATTTTGTCTTCAATGTCACCGTGACACTCATGAGATAAAAGCGCAGTGACAATATCACCATGACCGAGATACAAATCTCTGGCCTAAAATGGACCTGTATTCATTGAGCTCACTTTCTTACTTTTTTAAACTTTATATTTAAATATAAATCACAATTATAGCTAAATATTTTTTTCCTGGCCAAAAAGTCCACAAGCCTGTGGGCGCAGTGTTATGATCTGGAGTAAGAGAATCGATCATAAACACTCCAAAAAATTCATACATGTTTAATTTCCGTCACATAAAAAGTATATCTTACTTCTATCACCAGCGTTAAAGAGCACAGGTACCTGTGGGGGCAGTGTTATTATCAGGGTTGCCTGTGGGGGCAGTGTTATGATCAGGGTTGCCTGTGGGGGCAGTGTTATGATCTAGGGTTGCCTGTGGGGGCAGTGTTATGATCAGGGTTGCCTGTGGGGGCAGTGTTATTATCTGGGTTGCCTCTGGGGGCAGTGTTATGATCTGGGGTGCCTGTGGGAGCAGTGTTATGATATGGGGTGCCTGTGGGGGCAGTAATATGATCTGGGGTGTCTGTCGAGGCAGTGTTCTAATCTACATTGCCTGTGGGGGCTTCTGGTGATCTGGAGTTGTTTCAGTTGGTCAGGTCTGGATTCGGCAATGTTATGTGCCCAAAAAATGAGGTCAGCTGACTACCTGAATATACCCACCAGGTTTTTAATTAATAGATTTTTCCCTCCCTGATGGCACTGGCCATATTCTAAATATAACAATACCAGGTTTCCTTAGGCTCAAATTGTGAAAGATTGGTTCAGGGAGCATGAGACATCAAGAGAAGACTTTACACAGCGCTCCAACTTTCCCATCATTAATACATCTTTGTAAATAATTGTGAAATTATTTTTAGAATTGTGTTAATTTTATAAGCCTATGGAAACCATATCATGGTAAATGCATGCTGTATTCAAAACTGAAGATGGTCCAATGAACTTAGAAAAACTAAGTTGCAGGCATTGCATGTTGGTGGAATGACTGAGCACCCCAATCTTTGCTTGGTTCATTAGCAGTACAAATGTGATATTGTGGAGAAGGTGCCTCTGGGGGCAGTGTTATGATCTGGGGTGCCTATGGGGGCAGTGTTGTGATCTGGGGTGCCTATGGGGGCAGTGTTGTGATCTGGGGTACCTGTGGGGGCAGTGTTGTGATCTGGGGTGCCTGTGGGGGCAGTGTTGTGATCTGGGGTACCTGTGGGGGTAGTCTTATGATCAGGGTTGCCTGTGGGGGCAGTGTTATGATTTGGGGTGCCTATGGGGGCAGTGTTTTAATCTGGGATGCCTGTAGGGGCAGTGTTATGCTCTGGGGTGCCTGTGGGGGCAGTGTTATGATTTGGGGTGCCTGTGGGGGCAGTGTTTTGATCTGGGGTGCCTGTAGGGGCAGTGTTATGATCTGGTGTACCTGTGGGGTCAGTGTTATGATCTGGGGTGCCTGTGGGGGCAGTGTTATGCTCTGGGGTGCCTGTGGGGGCAGTGTTATGATTTGGGGTGCCTGTGGGGGCAGTGTTTTGATCTGGGGTGCCTGTGGCGGCAGTGTTTTGATCTGGGGTGCTTGTAGGGGCAGTGTTATGATCTGGTGTACCTGTGCGGTCCGTGTTATGATCTGGGGTGCCTGTGGGGTCAGTGTTATGATCTGGGGTGCCTGTGGGGAGCAGTGTTTTGATATTGGGTGCCTGTCGAGGCAGTGTTCTAATCTGGATTGCCTGTGGGGGCTCTGGTGATCTGTAGTTGTTTCAGTTGGTCAGGTCTGAATTCGGCAATATTATGTGCCCAAAAAATGAGGTCAGCTGATTTCCTGAATATACAGAATGACCAGGTTTTTCATTAATAGATTTTTCCCTCCTTGATGGCACTGGCCATATTCCAAGATGACAATACCAGGATTCCTTAGGCTCAAATTGTGAAAGATTGGTTCAGGGAGCATGATACATCAAGAGAAGACTTTACACAGCGCTCCAACTTTCCCATCATTATTACAACATCTTTGTAAAAGATTGTGAAATTTTTTTTTATAATTGTGTAAATTGTATAAGTCTATGGAAACCATATCATGGTAAATGCATGCTGTAAACAAAGATAAATATGGTCCAATTAATTAGAAAATTACTTTTAGCAATTCCCCCTTTCCCTAGAATTCTGGTGCTGCAGAACTAAGTTGCAGGCATTGCATGTTGGTGGAATGACTGAGCACCCCAATCTTTGCTTGGTTCATTAGCAGTACAAATGTGATATTGTGGAGAAGGTGGCATTCTGGGTCGCAGGTTTCTAGTGCAGATACATCTGGTTGCTATGGGGTAAAGTCTTTCTTTCAGACACTTTAATAAAAGTGGTTAATTCTGTAATGTCAAAAGTGCAATTCAAGGCCTATATACATGCAGACAGTAACTTTGACTATATTCCTCAGTTGCATAAGTAAATCATTTCAGTGCATAATTATCCTGAGAAAGATCTTCCACAGACGTAAAAAATATATAATGCCTCATCTTTCTGCAAAAAATATTACATCAGTTCAGTATAAAACAAAACTAAATATACATCTCAATAACAAAAGCTAAAAGTTAGCAGAATCTGATTCCAAAAATATAAAATCTAACTATGTACAATTACATTGAACAAAGATCAATATGTGCTGCCACTAGGTGACACCAATCAGGCTAGTGGAGGAAGATGTGATTGGTCGCCATAGGTCTATGCTTATTATTCATCTTTGTATCATGTGACTATATAATTATCTTTTACATTATATATTAGCTTACACAACAACTATTACATCCTGTAAGATATATATATTTCAAATTTAAACCACATAAAAGCATAACAGGTAACTATAAAATATATTTTGGCACACAATTTAGCTGTAAATGTGATTATTTAGAGAGATATAGGAGCTTCATATGATATTTTTTTTAAAGGCCACTTCCATGGCTGCATTGTGACCCTCACACTAAATGAGTCGCTTTCCTGAAACATGTAGACAAGAAATCAATGGAAACTAAAACCTAATTTTCCTGCAAACTATAGATTTTTGAGCAAAAGCACCGTGGCTCTGAGGTTAGCACTCCTGACGAGGATGATATCTGCATGGAGTTTGCATGTTCTCCCCATGTTTGTACAGGTTTCCTTTAGCTACTGTGGGTTTCCTCCCACATTCCAAAACATGCAGTTAAATTTATTGGCTTTCCACCAAAAACTGACCTTAGATTGTATTAGTATATAAGACTATGGTAGGGACATTAGACTGTGAGCACCTTTAAAAAACAGCTAGTGACATGACTATGGACTTTGTATAGCGCTGTATAAATACTGTGTAATAATAAAACTACATGTAAAATAAATAAATAAATACATACTGAGGTTACTATGTGACCTTTTTTAGCACAGGAACTGGTTCACGATATTTAAACGGCCCTCATTATCTCAGGGCCCATTTGGAGCCCATTGTACCCTTACAAATCACCTAAAACCACCTCAGCTCCCCCTTCCTATTATTTCCTGTACATTTTGTTAAAATGGTACAAAATATCTAAAATCTACCAATGTTCACTAAAATAAGAGTTCTCGGTTTTGCTCATCCCTATATGATACCCACATGTCCTAATTTTTCATAGTCAAACACTTTACAAAAAGAAACTTCTATATCTCTTCTCCTGATTGTTTATTGTTTTTCAATTTTATATTTTTCGTTTGGATCATAAAAGTCTGTAAGGTGCCTGGAAGAAAAATTAACAATAAAAACAAACACATAAATACTATATATTCTATACTGTGTGTATATATATATATATATATATATATATATATATATATACATGCTTATATATAAAGCATATATATATCTCATGGGTTCCAACTGTGTTTGAGAATAGAAATAGATATCTTTATCTTATGTTATGGAATGTCTCGCAGTACACAGAATCACCCAACATAGTGGTATACAAATTATTCATCTTTTAAATTTAGATGTACACAAAAATATTTTCACAGTCATTAATATTCTTTACCACCATCATTAATCATTAATGGAGGCAAGTTCCCCTTGTGGATTTATAGAAAATGTACCACAAAGCAGAACAATTTAAAATGACAATTTGATTATACGATGCATGAAATATGTCTCCATGGGGTTTATTCAGAGATATCGGCAGGTATCAATCATTGGGTGGGGGAGGACCATGACCGGTTAGTGTTACTTAACTGCATCAGACAAAAACAGGTCTCCTGCCCGATAAAAAGATCTGTGTATCATTGGAATGGTTGGACAGAAATACAAATCTTTTGGCAAGAAAAACAGCTCTCATACTGTGTATATGTCACCTGGATATTTAACTGTTGACCTGGAGTTCAGCTTTAAAAAAATCAACCAGAAAAAAACCTAGGGCAGCTAAATATTATATGAAATCCAATACACTACTTTATCTGATGCTGGGTGTTGCACTATCATAGACGTCTAATGGGATGTATAACCCGCCTAAATCAGGTCAAGTCAATGCAAATTAGAGTTTAGCTGCAGGTCAGTTGCACCTGTTAATGAATTCTAAATGAGCTTATAATTGGCATCAGACACTTGGCATTGATACAAACCCAAAGCTCATTGACATTTACACCATTTGTTTTGATGCACCAAATATGTATTACTTGACATAAACCTAAAGTTCATTTGGGGTATAAAAAAACTGGGGGCATCAAGAGCCATAATACGCCAGTGTCTGCCCCCAACATACTTACTTCCCCTTTCTGAAAAATCCCAGGAGTCTCAACCACACATGCGGTTGAAGATTAGGTAAGGTCACGGAAATATAATGACACCAATTATTCCTAGTGATGGGCTACATGGGTGGCAAAGAAGAGTCAGGTGCTCCCCCTTATCCTTAAGTACTATGTTTAATCTACTCTTGGTGAATGGGAAAAAGCTCTAAGGACTTTAACCAGCCAATGTTCAAAAAACATTTTTTTAGTTTTCCTTGAATAAGTCAGATCATGTTAAGTGAAATACCTCTTATGATCATTCCAAGACTCAGGACAACACATAAAGCATACCAGACTGCACACAGCTTTAAGAAGGAACATCAACTTACTTGTGAATTTAGATCCGATGACAGCTGTGCTCTGATACTCCCAGACTCCGACTGTGACCACAGACACAGTGTAATTAGCTCCAGATGTAAGGTTCTTAAGGATGACAGTTGTAGTATTACTTGTCACAGTCCATTTGAAAGAAGAAGAAGAATTCCAGTAAATTATACTATATGACTTATTCACACCCGTCATGTTTATTGGTTCTCCCCAAGATAATGTGATGGAGCTTGATTCAATCCCATCTGTAAAGGTGATGTTTGCTGGTGGAGTGGGATCTGGAAATGGAAAACACAAAATTCTGATAGAAGTTGGATTTGATACAGATTGGATGGTCCTGACCATAATAACACAAAATGAAAAAAACTACAGAGAACTTTAGGTAAGACACTATAGCTCATTACACAAGAGGTCAGATAACCCTCAGGAGAAAATTTGTGTGGACAGGGAGATTTTTCTTTGACTACTCTCAGACAGTCAAATTCCCTGTCACAATCTCCTTTTTGTCCCTTTGGGGCAGGGTCCTCTCCACCTCTGGTGTCACTGTCAGTATCTGTCATTTGCAAACACTACTTAATGTACTGCGCGGCGTAATATGCTGGCACTATATAAATCTGTTTAATATTATTAATAATATTATCAATAATATTAATAATAATAACACAGTTCTCTGCAATAAGAATGAGACAGAAAAATTCATTAAAGATAGAACAGACTAGCAAATTCTATATAACACTTTCATAGAGATAATTTTATTTTTTTTGTTTAATAATGTCTTACAGAAATCTTTAAAAACACAGATACTGACAGAGATAATTTATATATTATACTCACATGTGGCCTCGGTCACTGGTGGGGCTGTGTTGGTGCAGTTTCCACTGACTGTCTGTACAGTGACAGTATAATTCCTTCCTGGTAGTAACTCAGAGAAAGTGATTTGTGTTGAAGTAGTCTGCAATGTCCTATTTACATCTCCTGTTATAGTGACGGTATAAGGGCTGTGTTGGTGCAGTTTCCACTGACTGTCTGTACAGTGACAGTATAATTCCTTCCTGGTAGTAAGTCAGAGAAAGTGATTTGTGTTGAAGTACTCTGCAAAGTCCTATTTACCTCTCCTGTTATAGAGACCATATAATTGGACAATTTTCCTATTGGTACTGTCCATTTCACCACCAGAGAATCCATAGACTTTTCATTGTTGACTGTGACACCGATAACTTGTTCGGGAACTGGAAACACATCACAAGATTAGCTGCATATAAGCATGCTACACACTAATATGTACAGAGCTGCAAGCAATAAATGTGTGAATTTCACAAATATGGTGTTTGCTTTTTACAAATAAGTTGAACAAGCCTCATGTCAACTAAAATAAACCTTTCACAAT
>NW_027318118.1:0-7261 GCF_032062135.1 Pyxicephalus adspersus | reverse complement strand
ATTTGCAAGTTCTTGTCTGGTTGCTCTAGTCCTGAAAAAAACACTTTTTCGGAATTAAAGCTTGGAAAGGTCAAGCAAGTTTTAAGAAATACAAAGCATACCATACATCATGCAATACTTTGCATCCCATATAAAATGGTGAAAAGGGGTGGTGTGCAGTGACCTTGGACAACCAACTAGAAATCAGGTTACATTGATCAAGGTGCTGCAAATTGGTTTATGGGTACTATACAATACTATTAATTTGCACTCCAGTATAATGTATTAAAAACCTTATACATAACTATTTTAAAGCTGGTAAAGGGCATAGAGTTTAATGTCTTGATATGATCCAAGAATTTTGCTTTAAAGATGTTGTCCAATAAATCACATGACCATGTCACATATTCCATCAATGTAAACCAGCCAGTCTCAAGCAGTGTCTCGTAGAACCCTAGGGTTCCTCCAGAGTTTTACAGTGGTTCTTTGAGCTGTGGTTAACTGTCCTCCCATTTGATGGTGCTTTTATAGTTTTAAGCCTAACACCACTTAGCAGAATCACAAGCGTGGCATTAATGATCTTTTCAGCTGGCTACACGGGTGGCATTTGGACCATCACTTCCCACTGACCATCATTGTAAGGGGCATTTTCCCTGTTGAAGGTATTTTAGAGGGGTTTTGTAAGACCTCTAAATCATTTTAAAGTTCATCTGGGGTACAAAAGTTCAGAAAGGCTGACATAGATTGTCTCCATATATAATGGGCCTGATTTATTTAAGCTCTCAGGACTTGAGAAGGTAGACTATCATGGAAGAACTTGTGTGAACAAGTAAACATTTTGTTATTTCTTTTAGGCCATGTAAATCCACCCTACAATTATTGGCAAGTGTAGAATGTGCACAGGTTGTAGTGAATATTAAAAACAAGCATAGAAGAGAGATAGGTATGGCTTTGTAACATCAGATTAAATAGCTATTTTAAAAAATGCCAAAGCTGCTAAAAGGCCATAATGGATTTGGTAAAAAAATGTTATTGTCAATTATCCCGTAGTATCAAAATTTCATTGTAAATCACCACCATACCTTCATTAGGATTCTGCAAACCAAGAATAGATAACATATGCTTTTTCCTTTTGTTGTTCAACTACAACTTCCACTATATCAAAATCCAGCCAGCTTCCATCAGACAAAGCAAGATTCATTTATTTGATGTTTTAAGAAATGACAAGTATTTCAACACAGAAATAGTGCCAAGAGTATTTCAAGAAAAATCACATATGTGCACTTCTTACTTGCCAATAATTAGATACATTCTTAGAAATAGAGGGTATATATTAAGTGAAAATAAATGCAGATTTTTTTTTTTTTTACAATGTTTTATATATTAATTTAGTGAAGTAGATACAAATAAATCTGTCTTATGACTGTACTATATACATAGATCATATATATATAATATATATTATTAGATAGGTATATTTTGTAACTTCATGATTTTAATCTATTATGTATATATGATCTATGTATATAGTACAGTCTTCTAAAAGACAGATTTATTTGTATCTACTTCACTAAATTTATATACTATTGGTGTCACTTTCTAATAACTCTACTATTTGAATGAAATTGGATGAAACATATGATTTCTGTACTGTTTAACAATAAAGTGTATTGAACCTTTACATTTATGTTTGTAAATTTAGATCACCTGAACCCCTTATGTATACATAGAGAACTTTTTGTTGACCTTTCACTACCTCAGAGGAAGCCCACTATGGCGAAACACGTAGGGTACCACGGTTGATGCGAATGGGTTCATACCTACTTAACCATTTCAAAGTGATGTATAGTTGTTTAATTTCAGTTGAAATCTGTATAGCGCCTTAGTAGGCCTGAAAAAAACCTTGTATGTATCACAAGAAACTATTGTGACATACAGAGAAAAGGTTATAATTTTCTTTTGTAACTTTGTGTGAAAATTGACAAAATCCTGTGTAGATCATAAGAAACCATTATGACATACAGGAAAAAAGGATATAATTTTCTTTCCTAATTTTGTATGAAACTTGCATCACCAATTATATTTTCAACATTTGTGCCTAAAACTCTATCTTTCTCTGTCTTTTATTCAAATACCAAGGCATATTTCAAACCAAACCCAACTCAACATCTGTAATGGCAGAAAACAATTACGAATCAAGTCAGTGTAACAATACATTACTGACTGACCTCTACTAATGGTCTAGGCTTGCGTTCCACAGAGAACCTGAAGTGACAGAGTTCACAGTAGCTGGTGTTGGATGATGAAAGCCAGTGCTCCAGGCAGCTGCGGTGTATTGTCCCTAATGTTCCAGTACATTCACATGGAGAAAGGAGATCTTCTTGATTACTTCCTTCATGGCATATTCTGCACATTGGCCGGTCATTGAAAGTGCTATAAGACAAGTAAAATAATCTTTGTGTCAAATAAATGTATATAATATTCTTTAAATGCTTTTGTACAAAACTCCAAAGCTTACAAAATCCTGCCAGTTAAAGACAACTAAAATCTTTAACTTCATATTTGAATTTCTAAGAATTTTACAGTGCTTACACAAAGCGAAATGATATTTCAATATCAAGATCATTTATGCTCCTGAAAAGGCGTATTTGAGCTGGAGGATACATAACAGGGATGTACCAATTTCCTACTTCATGGCCCGGGCTCTTTACTTAGGTGTGTAATGGAAGCCTTAACATTTCTGCCTAAAGGTTAATGTGCTCATGGACATTATACTCTTCTGTGTGATACTACACAATAGACATTTTAATAGTTTAAAAATAAATCGGCTAAAATTATTTTGCTACGTATCAACAGCCAAATAAAGCGCTGATATGGCTAGAATTTTCATCTATTTCCTTAAGTTTCATTACTAAGAATATAGATTAAAATTTAGTTTTCAACACTTTATACAAAATGGGAAATGGTACTGGCATACCATGGGTATAAAAGGAAATTTACACTGTATTATATACATAAAAATAACCAAAAGCTAAAGGTTGACAATAGTTAGTAGGATATCTTTACTGTGACAGTATAACAGTGTGCCCCCAAATCTGATCAATTTCAAGGCAAGGGATGGCAAATATAAATGTGTTACCTTAAACTGTAAAATCTGGACAACAAGCATTTCCAATATCTCACAGCTCTGCTCAACCCCCAAGAAATTTAAAAAATGCTACCATGACCAAGTCATTGCAGACAGTCAGAAAAAAAGTCACATTAGTTTCACAGGCTGGGCTACAAATTCCTATCCTATCCTGTTTGATTTTAACAGTTTCTGGTCACCATGAAAAACAGAACATGTAAACCTCGCCAAAATGGACAGCAATATAAATAAATCTGGTAAAAAAAAAAACCTTTCCCTACAGTACCCAAAACTAAATAAAATGCTTTGGCTCTAGATAAAAAAAACTTTAAGTTTTTGTAAATGCAAGAGTAGGGTCAACTTGCATTTTAGAGCTATATATTACAAATTAAGTTACTTAAGTAAAAAGTGAAAAAAGCTGTTACTACATACATATTTTATGGAAAAAAGGACATCATTTGAATCCCTTTTATACTTCTAATAATAACCATTGAAACTAGCTGTTCTGTGAAAAAAAGAATAACTGCACATGGTGCCCAAACCCACAACCTAGTATTAGTTGTACTTATGAACTGCCATTTACAGAAAATATATTCTGTGTCTTCATTAATCGTCTGCAAAGTTAAAATTAATGGGCATGCAGCCTTGTAGATCTTGTTTTTAATGGAAAAAATACTCTATTGTGGAGCTGGAAAATGATTCCATTTTTAGACTCTCCACTATGATTTATTCATTGGAAAGCACCCATTTTCCATGTATATTTGGATGGTTTTGTTAAATGTGCTTGTGTTTGCCCAGCCAAAATAAATTCCCATTGTTAAATCCATCCCACAAAAATATATTAAAAATGTCTACTGTCTGAGAATCTGCTCATTTTAAAACGTCAGCACTATACAAAGCTAGCTACTTATTATTTCCAAAAGAACCAGGAATAAGGTTTTCAAGACATTTTATGAACCTTCACTAAAAAGAATAAAACATTTTGTTGGTTTTCAGTAGTAAAAAAACTGAATCGAACACCAGTATAGTAAAACAAATGCAGGTAATACAATACATGCCGAATCAAACAAGATAGACAGCAGAGGAATAATAAAAAATGCCCAGATCCTGGTAAAAATTTTACACCAACCATAACAACCTAACGTTTAAGAAAAAAATTCTCTCTTTCCTCCACCTGTGCTGCCAACCTCTGCTGTCACTGTTTATTACTTGTCTTCTGTACTGGGAACACTTCTGAATGCGTCTGATGCCTGGGCACTTGCTGCACGGGATTGTGTTTCATTAAACTGGCCTATACATAACTTCAGTGTCATGTAATGAGGTAGGGGATAGCGGAAGGAAACACACATTGTAGTAAGGGTTCAGCTCTCTAACATTTCTAGAAGATTTTTGAGGCTCAGTAGTGCCCAAGTTCGGAGGCCTAGGTATCAATCCTTCACACCGCATGGAAGCCTTTTTAAAACTGTGTTTAAGAAACAGAACTGCTTTAAAGTTGAGATCCAGGAGGAGCTAAATACTGCCGCAAGGATAGTGGCTACCTAGGATGTGGCGATGACAGGATCCTGGACCTCTCATTGCTGCAGGGTGGCAAAACACACTAAATCTATTCTATAAAAAGCAAGAATGATGTGCATACTTGCTGATTATGGCAGCAGCTCACCACCCACCATAAGGTACAATTCTATCATAAATAATTTTGGCCATCAGACAGAGTGTTATGCAAGGTTTACCTGCCGAAAAGCCAAAAGGTATGGGATATTGTATGGAAGGGTTATTGTCAGGGAAAGCTCCAGCTAGAATAGTGCTGTAGCAGCTGAAAGAGACCCTCTTTTTTCTTTGGGCCTGATTCAGTTTAAACAAAAGCCCAATACTCACAGACAGCAATGGCTTTGTAAAAAGATTTAAAGGTAGACAAACTATGAAAAAAAAACCTTTGTTATTTTTATCGGAGTTGTTTGTGTTTAATAGAGAATAGCACATTAGCAGAGTGACTGTATGAGATACGTCCTGGGATAAGTGTACAATGATATGCCAGTACACAGTGACCTTATTCATTCAGCCTCTGAATTCTTTAGCTTGCATGGTAATGTATTTCCATTAATGGTGTTTTTCCACTTTAGTAGTCACGGTCGGTTGAAGGCATGTCATCTAGAAATTGGGCCAACTGAGATACTTTTCTGCATAAAAAAAGTATCTTCTTACCGAATTGCCACACTAGTGTCAGCAAAGCCTATAATGTCATTTGACATCTGTGCAAAAGAGCTTAAAAGACCTCAGTTTCTCAGAGAACAGAAATCAGCAACGAACAAGTTGAAGAAAGAAGAAACAAAATCTCAGAGTATCAGAAAAATAAAAACAAATTTAACATCACGATGAAGAGTCAGAGTGGAATACCAATCAAATTCTAGCAAGTCTGTATGAGATTATAAAACAAATATATGTTTTTTTAGCAATATATTGATAGTTAACCATTCTTAGAAGGGGGTAAATTGCTGTCTTTGTCATTGCTGAGGCTCGGAATGTTTATTTCTCATCAAAGTAGATGTAAGTGACTGTATGTCTTAATTTGGACAATGTTGTGAAGAATGTCGCCCAGTTCTTACAGTGAAGGTCTCTGTATCAGGTGAGCATTTCTCTTCC
Organism: Pyxicephalus adspersus; assembly: GCF_032062135.1. Taxonomy (NCBI): domain Eukaryota; kingdom Metazoa; phylum Chordata; class Amphibia; order Anura; family Pyxicephalidae; genus Pyxicephalus; species Pyxicephalus adspersus. The sequence continues at coordinate 1,515 of NW_027318118.1, read as the reverse complement.
GCCAGAAGAATATGTGAGATAATAAAGAGTGTGATTAATGTTTCATGACAGCAGGAATTATAGACACTGCAGTCTGACCTATGACAAAGCTTAGTAACTACTTCCTAGCACAGGATCAAGGGTTTTCATAGTACAACAGTAACTGGTTCAGAGGTGGCAGGCAGCTGTCAGTGATCTTTTCATACTGATGCTGTCTATAGATGGGAGCAGGAAATTCCTACATCAGAGTCTGGGGACAACTTTTTTGGAGCAATGTAACAAAGTTTTTTTTCTCATTGCTCTTATCCATTCTGTACCCTCTTTTCCCAGAGTGTGGCAAACAAATTAGTGAGCCACTCACCAGGAACACTTACCAGGAATGGAGCCTTGTGCCTAGGCAAGTACTTATAACACAGGTTATGCATAAGTATTTAAAGGGTGATAATGATAGAAAGGGCAAATACATCTGGCCGGCATTTACATTTTTTAATTTATTTTTTAAAGCAAACCCCAAAGTATTACAGCTTCCCAGTCTCTGGATGTGGTGCCTAGATAAGTAATTTTTTTTGGATAAGAACATTTTTAGCAAGTACAGAAAATACCTGTTGATGTTGCCAGAAATGTGGTGCGGTGTCACTTCTTGTGAGCTGAAAAGACAGTATAAATACAATGATATCTTACTTGTGTAAACTACCAGTTCCATTAACACTAATTAACCAGAGTCACATACTGTATGTTTGTTGTGTGACTGCCATGGCTCTTACTATATAGAGGTGAGCTTAGACACAAAAGAACAGGAAATGGGTTTTCTGTAGCATAACTAAGCGAGAAAAAGTCAGAAAAAAGACAGCTTTGCAACCACCATGGCAATAGATCGGTAAGCTGCAATATATTAAATCTTTGTTTTGGGGATTTGATGGACTTTATGATTATAAAGCTTTTGCTTGAGGGAGGCCATTGATTTGAACAGATCTTATACAATTCCTGCATTATTTGCATTTATTGTACCCCTGGTATGTAGCAGTCAATCAGAGGGGAAGTGAGTAATCATTCTACCATAATTAAAAAATCACAGTGAAATATTTGCTGGTGGATCAGTTTTTGGTTTAATTTGCAGGAATCGGACAAGAGCAAAGTTTGATTTGTTCTTTTATCTCTACATTTACCTTCTGTGGTCAGTTTACAAGTGATGAAGAAAACCAAATCACAACTAGGGTTTTCTGGGAATCTAAATATATAGACTTTACCTTTGCAGGCTTTTTTTTGAAAAATGTATGTCTTGCTCTTATTTACTTTGTCTGAGTGTGAAACTTCAGTTTTGGAACAGAGATCATCAGAAGCCTAACAGTTATTGTCCTAGCACAGTAAAGGCGTTGTAAAACAGAAGGCATTCACATTTCCCATTCCATCACAAATCCCAAAATAAAAGAAGTTTTTCTCATTTCAGGATTTCACATCCAAAGCTGCTGGTGTATAGAGAAAATACCGGTACATCTCAGTTGCATGAAACCATTTATGACAAAATACATAGAGATT
>NW_027318117.1:0-7267 GCF_032062135.1 Pyxicephalus adspersus | reverse complement strand
CAGGCTATGTTGCTTTCCCTCGACTTTCAAAAGGCATTTGATAGTATATCTTGGAGGTATCTGTTTCAGGTTCTCTTCAGAATGGACTTTGGTATCTACTTTACCAATTTGCTTCTGGCATTGTATGATTCCCCGGAGGAAAATATCGCTAGGGGGATTTTTTTCCAAAGCTATCCCAATTAAGAGGGGGACTAGGCAGGGATGCCCCCCCTTCCACTTTTGTTTGCCCTGGCAAATGAACCTCTAGCGATAGCCTTGCGAAAGGACTCAAATATTAAGGGGATTAGTTGTGGTCAGGTAGAACACAAGTGTGCACTCTTTGCTGACGATATCTTGATGTTCATCACTTCCCCAATTACCACCTTACCCAATCTAATGAAACTTCTGGATGATTTTTCACTATGCTCGGGCCTGAAAGTGAATAAAACCAAGTCCCAGGCTCTTAATATAAATCTTCCCACTGGGGCACTATCAGTGATTCAAGAGAAATTTGACTTCAGCTGGCATAAAGACTCCTTTCAGTATTTGGGTATCCAGTTGACCCCCGCTTACAATAGCCTCTACAGGTGTAATTATACGCCCCTGTTTAAAAAACTTTATGCAGATATTCGGAGGTGGTCTCTCTCCCCCCCCTCATGGCTGGGGCAGATTGTTGCTCTCAAAATGAACCTAGATTACTTTATTTATTTCCTACTGTCCCAATTCAGGTCCCGATGAAGGAGATTGCACTCCTTCAGTCAAGAATAATGCAGTTTATCTGGGCAGGGAAGAGTGCCTGAATTCGTAAAGCCACGCTACTTGCCCCTAAACGCATGGGGGTTGGGAGCTCCACACCTGAAATACTACTATGTAGCAGCACAAGTGGCACAAGTCTCATTAAGTACATTGCACGGGGCTAGACCTCAATGGGTTGAGATTGAGAACCAGGACGGTTTTCTGGGCTCCATAGAATCTCTTATGTGGTGCAGAAAAAGTGCAAGAGGATCGGTCAAATGCCCAGCTCTGGCTCATTCCATTCAGTCATGGGACAAATTTAGTAGTCATCCTAAATTATCTTCTACCCATAAACCTTTAACCCCACTTTGGAATAATCCGGATTTTCCGCCAGGACTAAATCCAGTGAATTTTAATTGGTGGATCGCTAAAGGCTTTAGGCGGGTGAAGGACTTGATAGATGTCTGGACAGTGATTACATGGGAATATCTTTCCAGTAAATTTGAAATCCCTCCAACGGAACATTTCCGATATAGACAACTGACTTCTTATATCAACTCGTTACTCAGAGAGGCCCCAAGACCCATGCGCTCTTCCCCATTTGAAAGCACATGCTCTTCCTTAGCCTCCACCAAAGGGCAAATCTCTGTTATTTACTCGGCCCTAGCTGCCCCGGACAGTAAACTGCAATATATGACAGACTGGGAATCCGAACTGGGTATGACGTGGGAATTGGAAGAGTGGTGGGAGATGGCATACTCCCTTTCCAAGGTCTCCCTGAACTCCGTGGTGGTGGAAGCCAACTATAAAGTGGCGCTTAGATGGTATCTCACCCCGGCTAGACTAGCAAAAATGTTTCCATCAGTCTCTCCACTATGCTTTTGAGGCTGTGGTCATAGAGGCTCGATGTTGCATATCTGGTGGACTTGTCCGATTGCTAGGTTATTTTAGGAAGAGGTATTTACACTGATCTCCAGAATTATACAGCGGGAGATTAGTAGCACCGTGGAGGCCGCCCTGTTCAACAAAACGGAGTTACCCCTTCCTAGACCCACGATGAAACTGATTAGATTGATCTTACTGGCTGACAGAATTTCATTGGCCAAAGCATGGAAGTCGCCCTCGATCTCTCTAGACCCCATTGTTACCAAACTGAGCTGGATTATGGTGAATGATAGACTTACTCATACCCTAAAGAATTCTTTAGACAAATTTGACGATATATGGGAGCCTTGGGTCTCTTTCAATAGTACATAATTATTGATCTAGGGGAAATTATTTCTGATTACGATGCCTTGGTTATCTTGGTCTATCAACTTTCCTCGACCTTCCCTTTCCCTTCCCTTGTAGTGTTTATTTTCTTCTTTCCTCTCTTTCTCTTATCTCCTTCTTTTCCCTTTTCTCTCTTTTCGTTATGTTTGTATGTTACTTTTCTGATGGTGGGATTAAGACACGAGATGTGGGACTGCAATGCTCACTCCTAGTTCACTAATACTCTTTACTTTTTCCTAAACATGTTCGTATCTGCGGTTAAGATGTTGTTTTATTAATTTGTACCGGGATGGGGCAGACAGGTTTGTTTAGGCATTGCCCGCACTGATTTTTGCTTTGAATGTATGTATATACTAGTAATGCCTTAGCGGTTTGTCTTGCCACCACTGATATTTGTCTGTATTATTTTGTCATGTGAAAACCTTAATAAAAATATTGAAATATAAAAGACTGATCAGTCTGATTACAGTGTTCTGTATAAACTTTGGTTAAAGATGACAAAATAACTGATATAATATTGAATTCATTGGATTTATATCTGTAAAAGCAGTAAATTGTTTTTCATGAACATTTATTTTACAGTATAATATAATAGTATGAGTATAATTTTTTTCTAATTTAAAACAATATATATAATTTTTCCCCTTTATTTCCACTTGTAGTTATGCCAGAAATTCACTTCCAGTTCTACTAAGACAATGCTTTAATAAATCAGGCCCAATACGTACTCACTTTATTGTAGCTGTAGGGGGGGCAGCACCCTAGGCCAGGAGATGTGTTGGGACTCTCCATAGCATTGGGAGTTTAATAGTGCAGGAAGGGAGAACAGTGAAGCACAAATTTATCATTTTACTAGATTTCTGGAAGGGTCACCCTTTTTGTTGACGTCTTTTAAATACATGTAACAAAACATTTATGATTGTATATTTAACAGACCTAAAAAAAAAAAAAAAACAGAAACTGTAGGTCCATTTTTAGGGTTTTACTGCACCTTATAAAAGTATAGCAATAAATAAGAATGATAATGAATACTTTGAAAGCAGAAATATTGCAGAATATTTGTCAGAAATAAGGACATTTGTTACAGTTACTATTTAGGTAACAAAATATTGTCTAGGATTTTATGATTTAATAGCACATAGTATCACATTGTTTACATGTAGTGGTAAAGTTTCTCCTTTATTGCAATAAAATGATGATTGTATTTAAAAGACTACAGCAAAAATTATACTAAAAAATGAATGTTTCACTTTATGCACCATTTGTTGTAATTTCATAGGAAACCACTGGAGCAAAACCCACTCTGTTGTTACCTCGATCAAATACAGAATAATATTGACCAATAAAAACATCTCCTAGAATCCACAATGGTCCTGATGGGGGAGAAATATCTAGGCCTTGAAATCCACTGCTACAATATCCTCCATCCTGCCAACAAAAAAATAGCAGATTAAAATTTGTATCTCTATTTTGTTTAAACAATGAGCGCACAAAAATTATTTTTCAGTTTTAGGCTGTTGGGTTTAGTCACTCTAGGGCTTCTTATATTGGTTTCTTATATATCATATCTATTCTGCTCTGATTAGGTTAAGAGGTTAGTCGTGAATATAGCACAGACAAGAGTTTAGTGACCATAAAGAGCATATCACCAATATAATTAAAAAAAAAAAAATATTTTGACATGATTTACTTTATTAAACACATAATATTTTATTATACTGTGAAATAAATTTTCATTAAAAACAATGTACCGCTTTTAGACATAGAAATCCAGACAGAAATGAACCGCCCAGGAGGTTAACTTATCAAGCGGATAAAACCCGACTGTGACTTGATGGAAGCAGACAATCTGTGTTCCACTTAGTCTGGCAATGTAGAAGAGCTGTCCTTTTCACAGGTACCTTGACTTTCTCTGATGCAAGAGCAAAGCAAAGGTTTTCAAAAGTCCCAGGAATGCCCACAATTTAACAGATTGGAGTGCCTTTGAAGGGAAGGCCAAAGGAGATGTCTCATACCATGGACTACCCAACCTTTGAGACTGGCATCTAAGGTGACTGGAATCCTAGTCCTGTGCCTCAGAGCTATTTCCCAAGACAAATTGCAATTGGAGGACTACTATCCCAAGTCTTGTCACACTGACCAGGGCACAGTAAGTCACTACTCCAAAAAGCAGCAAACCCAAGGATCAAGAAAGCACAACTGGAACCCAAACATGTGCCACCCTATTCATTAACCAATGGAAATAGATCTCACCAGACTCAGAAATACCCTGCATTCCATACAGTTATGTTAATTGGCCCAGAAACTGTAATAAAATATATGACTATGGTAGGGACATTAGATTGGGAGCTCCTCTGAGGGACAACTAATGGCATGACTATGGACCTTATAAAGCACTGCGCAACACTTCACCGCTATATAAATACTACATAATTATAATAGTAATTCTTTTGCTGGCATGTTGAACCCTCTAAAACTCTTTGAGCCCACACCATCATTTGTGCCACTTTGTAGGAAGGCAAAAGTGTAATGAATATTATCCTCAAATTTCTATTTCTTGCATTGGACTCTTCTGATATCTGTTTACCAAAGTCAGAGTTTGCAGAATTGTCTTCTTGTGCTCGCCAACTTGGTTTGGATATTTTCAGCAAAAGAATGTCGTTCAAGTAGTGACATAGGCGGACTCCCTGAACTACGGCAAGGTTATCACTGTGACAAACATTTTATTAAGCATCCTGAAGCTGTCAAAAGACTGAAGGGTAGACAGGCGAACTAGAGGCGTTTCAAACATCTAGATCTATTGAAATCATCCAATCAGCCAGACCAATGACTGACAAAGTAATCTGCAATATTATCATACAAACCCTCTTAGTGTGAACAAAGGGATTTAAATCCTTCATATCCAGAAACTACCTTAACCCCTACAGAGGTCTTTTGCTATAAAAAGTTTGTAATAGAATCCACTTTCTTGCTCTCCTATTAAAAGCACCACCACTGCTTGCCCAAATCCTTGCACATAAGATAGACGCTCATTACACTTTTATGAATCTCTTAGAACTGTTGTCTGAACATACCAGGATCTCAGAGAACCTGACAAAAACTCTATCCAGTAACCTTGTTACCTGAGTGAAATCACCCAGGGTGTCAGTGTGCTTTCCCAAAAGCTGGAAAACTTAGACAATCTTGTTTCTATTCTATGTTCAACGTATGAATGGACACACCTTCAGAAGGCTTTCCTTAGGCCCTTTTTAGACTACCTGGCTAAGGAACCTGGGATTTTTAGGTTCCTTTTACTTAGGAGATTTCTTGACAGGAAATCTCTTGCCTCTTGCACAGTTATGTAAAGGAGCTACTGATGCCTAGACCACAACTTGGCAACTTGCCCCCAGTGATTCTCTGTATACCTCCTTCCAAATAGGATCTGGGCAGCATACAGGACCTGTTTATCAATATGACACCAATCCTAATACTACTGCTGGGCAACAACTGGACCGGTTGTGGTTTAGATTATTATTATTATTATTATTATTATTAATAATAATAAGAAAAAACAGGATTTATATAGTGCCAACATTTTACACAGCGCTGTAATATTTGCTTCGAGTCGTCATCTAGACACTGACCTAGAGGATCCTAAACGGAAACTTATTGGACTTTCCTTTTAAAATGTGGCATATAACTTCTTCAGGATAAAAACAGCCACTTCCTACTAGCCTGATCACTTTCTTTATCTCGGCATGCTTCTTTAATGCATAAAGCACACACCTGCTTAGATGGTAATGCTCTTGCTTTACTTTCTGGGTGCTCCACTGACTTGCTTCTGGAATATGACCTCTTTCTATTAGTAATTTCACAGGGCAAACTTTCTTTTGCCCCTCGTCCTCTTGGGATTGATGAATAGGACTGGGAGAAGCCAGATGTCTTGTCTTTCTGAGGTGCTTTTTTTCAGGGCTTTTATCCCTTTGCTGAACAGATAGTACTTGAGAGGCAGGTGGGGAAATATCTGGAGCAGACATACTGCATGGAAAATCACAGCCTCCATTTATTCTGTGACAGCTTGATTAGCCTAGTCCTAGAACTCCCTTGGTTGTGCTTCCTTATCTTTATTTGATTCTTTAAAGCAAGATGCACAGATAAGCCTTAGTGCCACATGTCCAACATACTTCAATGACAGAATGATCTGCTGACTGACTTAGAATGGGCAGGAGATTTCTCTTTTTTTGATGGCATAAATGCATCTTTCTCAACCTTTTAAGATGGGGAAAGCCCCTGAAACAACTTTTGGGTCCTAGGGAACCAATGCTACAATCTACACCTCCACAGATCACTCTACACTAGTGTGATGGTCAGTGGGATAAGTGCCTGGTTGCATTGCTGCCAGTAGGAAGAATGTCACCTTTACAAATAGCCAAAACATTAATTGGTTTCCGTTGGTTAGCTGACTTGAGAGGCACAAGTTGCACATTGCTCTACTACTGCTATTTGTATGATGGCTGTGAGCTGAAGTTTGCTGCACATGTGCAAGGCACTAGGTGACTGTTTTGAACAGCAGAAGAAAATAGAAACAGGTACTTCCTTGCTGCTCACCTACCTGCAACAAAGTTTATGTAAGCTCAATATCACCATACCCTCAGCACCAGGGTTCCCATGGAATCCATGGAACTTCCACCATGGAACTTCCCCCTTGGAGAGACTGAACCAGAGATAGGAGAAACAAATGCGGGGCAGAGGGGGGTTACTTTTATACTGTAGCTTTGGTAAGGTGGTCCTGAAGAGTTCACGGGGGGGAACTTACCCATTTGTACATGCTGTCAGAAGGAGTGTCAGGAAAGCTCCGTACCTGATCTTTTAGCTAAGTTCTGCCTGATACTGTTCTTGTATAAACTCCAATGCTCCAACTTCCTATAAAAAGCATGTGTTGCCACTGCTCCTTTGTTGACTACTTGTGTACTGACTTTGGGCTGCCCAATTACAGACTATGCTTCTGCCTTATGTTTTTGGATTATTATAGCTATCTTGTGTACTAGACCCTGCCTGTCGTAACTGTAGCTTACTTCCTGTTTTAGCTACTGGAATTCGAGCCTGATCACAGACCATGACAGGATAACCTGTCCAAAAACATGGAGTCTGCTGTGACAGCTGCTATGACCCCTTTCAGGCAGCAAATTTGCTGAACTACAAGCGTTTGGTGTGATTTGCAAAATATTGTTAAAATTCAACAAGAGGTGATCAGTGATTTGCAGAGAGTTGTGCGGGATCTTTGTTCTAAAGATGGTACTAC
>NW_027318116.1:5973-7277 GCF_032062135.1 Pyxicephalus adspersus | reverse complement strand
GGGCAGGGTCCTCTCCTCCTCCTGTGTCACTTTCTGTATTCATCTGTCATTTGTAACTCCTATTATTATGTACAGTGCTGCGTAATATGTTGGTGCTATATAAATCATGTTTATTTATAATAATAATAATAATAATAATGGATTGGTGGATGGGAGAGAAAGGGAGATCAAGAGAGAGGGTGACAGGATAGATGGATAAGACAAAAAGAGGGATAGGGTGGATGGATAGGAGAGAAAAGGAGATGGGGAGAATGGGGGACAGAATGGATGGACAAGAGAAAAAGGGGGATAGGATGGATGAACGGATGTACCGATAGGAGAGAATGGGGGACAGAATGGATGGATGGATAAGAGAAAAAGGGGGATAGGATGGATGGATGAACGGACAGACCGATAGGAGAGAAGGGGGGATCGGATGGATGGACTGATAAGGGGGATAGGATGGATGGATAAGAGAGAAAGAAAGACTTGGAGGGAGATCGAGTGAGAGAAAGGAAGACAGAGTAGATGGAAGGATGGAATAATGGATGGATGGATGGATGGATAGGAGAGGAAGGGGTATATAATTGATGGACGGACAGATGAGAGACAATGGTGGATCGGATGGATAGAAGGATGTATAAATAAGAGAGAATGGGGGATAGGATGGATAATAGAGAAAGAGAGATCCAGAGAGAGATCAAGTGAGAAAAAAAAGGAAGACAGGATGGATGGATGGATGGATGGATGGATGGATGGATGGATGGACGGATGGACGGATAATAGAGTAAGAGAGAGAAACTCTTTGCTTGAATTAATGCTAGACACAGGGGGCCGGTTTGGTATCTGATAAAACACAAGTAGATATTCAGTGTATCCATTCATAAATATTTGCATTGTGTTGTTTTCCCATCAGAGGAGATTTGGGTAATTACGGCGAGATTGTATTTGGGTTCGTCATCCAGGAACATAAACTGTTATCAGTGAGCGCTGTGGGCAGGGCCGGCCCCGGGATTCATTTTTCTTCTCTATCTTTATTTCTCTCTTTCCATTCTCCTGTACAACAAGGCGGTACAGGAAGAGTAAATGGAAAGGAAAGGTCATGTAATATATAGACTTGTGTCAGCTACAAATACAGGCTAAATCAATAGAGGTTTCCAGCGAGTTTAATAAATGGGTCAGTTGCGGTGGTAAAGGGCACTGAGCTCCAGGCCGCTTCTGCCCTTTCCGGGGTAATATATTTGCTTAATTCTCAGCCAGGGGCTGCTGCACGTGAGATATAATCTGATGAATAAGTAATCACAGCTGGAAGAAGAGATAAATGC
>NW_027318116.1:2771-4274 GCF_032062135.1 Pyxicephalus adspersus | reverse complement strand
AGCTGGTAGCGCCACATCAGACTGGCATTTTCCAAAGAGCAGGAATGACACTTCACCCCATGTCAGAGGGTCACATGACTCCTGGCACTTGCTGCCCAGTCACTTACCTATACTGCATGAGCTCTGATAGGTAACAGGTCAGGTGACCTCTGACCCTCTGGTAGCCCTAACAATGGAGGCTCCAATGACTGGTCCTCTACAAGGGGTAGGTTTCTAGATTATTAATACACAAATGCCATGGATTACATGGCACAAATCGGCTCAGTTTGCTAATCTGCAATAGGTTTTATTTGCTTTCATGGCCATGCAACCGGCAATACTCACCAAGTCCGGGTGTTCACCTCATATCGGTACAAATCATCGACCAATCCGTATTTATTGCCCGGCAGAGCCTTGTACCCTCCATGCACATACGCAGACTTTGTGATCGGGTCGTAGACACTTGTATGGCCGTAACCTCCCTGGACGATGGCGCCCCGAGTCTCTGGAACCAGCCAGGTGTTGGAGCCTGAAATAGGAGATGACAATGTTAGCAAATGAGAAGTGCAATGCATCAAACGCTAAGACCATGTATGAAAGCAAACCCAACAATTCAAGATAGAAACATATATATTCATTATAATGATCATTGTACAGCATGACTGGTGGGGGCATGGCACTTCACCCCACAGAGCTGGGTGCATTGAGGTATAAGTCCTCTGCTCCATCTGCCCTAATGGGACTGACTCAGTGTTCTCTGTACAGCACTGCGGTATATGTCAGAGCTATATAAATGTATAATAATAGTGTGTGACTGTGGGGGAACATTGGAGTGTCAGCTCCTCTGTACAGAGACTGATGGGACTGGCTCAGTGTTCTCTGTACAGCACTGCGGTATATGTTACAGCTATTACAGCACTGCGGTATATGTCAGAGCTATATAAATGTATAATAATAGTGTGTGACTGTGGGGGAACATTGGAGTGTCAGCTCCTCTGTACAGAGAGTGATGGGACTGACTGTGTTCTCTGTACAGCACTGCCGTATATGTCAGAGCTATATAAATGTATAATAATAGTGTGTGACTGTAGGAGGACATTAGATGGTCAGCTCTTCTGCCCAGAGACTGATGGGATTGGCTCTGTGTTCTCTGTACAGTACTGCGGTATATGTCAGAGCTAAAAAAAATGTATAATAATAGTGTGTGACAGTGGGGGGAGCATTAGAGTGTCAGCTCCTCTGTACAGAGACTGATGGGGTTGGCTCAGTGTTCTCTGTACTGCACTGTGGTCTATGTCAGAGCTATATAAATGTATAATGTGTGTGACTGTTGGAGTAGGGGGGGCATTCGGTTGACAGCTCCTTGGTTGCAGAGACAGATACATTCTCTGTACAGCACCATGGTATATGTCAGAGCTATAGAAATGATTAATCAGAAATTGATGAAATAAGTAAACAAAACGGAGCAGTGTGTGATTCTCCCTCCCATGACCGCACAGCCAGGAGGAAGAGTTGAATAATAAT
>NW_027318116.1:0-1095 GCF_032062135.1 Pyxicephalus adspersus | reverse complement strand
GCAGGATTTCAGAAAAGGCCCACCGGCCTTGATCTCCAGTGACTTTGTCTAGGCTGAGATGATGTCATCAGTCTGCTGCAGGCAGGAAGAAGCATTTCTTCAGTCTCCTTTACCTCCCCAGTGATCAGATTGTAACTTTATAGCCAGTCACAAAATGGGAAGCAGAAGGAGGAGCTTATCGGATCTAAACTTCTTATTGGTTTAATATTCCTCTTTCAATGTCCAATCACAAGCTGTGGACGGGTCCTGGACCAGATCGTATCGCTTACGTGCAGGTGAAGGATTTGGCAGCCTCGTCCGACGCACCGGAATCACAAGACTGGCCGAATAAAAGAACTAGGCCAATGGCAGTAAAATCTGCTCAGAAACAGCTGCTTGCCCGGAGTTCTGATTTAAGTATCCGTGCATCCTATCTTGCTCCGTAATCCGGTTTCCGGCCGCAGCTGGGAGACAGCGTGCGATTTTATTCCACTCATTATTTTTAAGCACATTTATTGTTGTAGGATGGATGTGCTCGCTGGAGAGGTTTATGGCATGGAAGTTTTGGTGACAGCCCCACCGTAAAATTCAGGAACCCGGAGACAAATCCTTGTTTAGTGACTTAGCGACAGCTGTGCGGTTTTATGTGCGGCAGAAAGGTCAAGGTAGAGTCATTCCCGAAATCTGACCACATAAAATTCCGAAAATAATTCATACCTGGCAGGTGAGGGATCCTGCCGGCTCACATGTGCCGGATTCTGGGACATCGATGAGCGTGAAATGATAACGTTTCCGATGTTATATTCCGTGCGGGATGTCTAACGTTACTTCCAAACATTTAGATGCGATTTGTACGTTTTTATAGTCGCCACCGATTGCTAAATATTGGAAATAAAATTGTGGAAACTGCAAGAAATAAACTGGAGCGATTGTGTACTGATGAATATCGCACAGCGGGCATCACCCTCCAATGGGGCCCCTGAAATCTCCACAATCACCGACATTCTGAAAGTCAGTATTAGAATAAAGATTACCACGCCCCCTTCTGTGACATAACAGTCTACGAGGCTGGTGATTGGCTGCTCAGCTCTCCGGCATTGCATTATGGGAGGAGGG
>NW_027318115.1:0-7277 GCF_032062135.1 Pyxicephalus adspersus | reverse complement strand
GAAATCTAATCGCCTTAATTGGCAGATTCGCGCCCCCTATTGCTCATTATTATGAAGGCAGGAATCCAGCTGGCAGTGAGGCGAGTGTACGCGCACACTCGAGTCCGGACCGCGGTAACCCGCGATCGCTGGCCGTGCGTACTTTCGCGCTTCCAGCGAGCGCGGATTTTATTGATGAATCGGGCATTCTCTCTTACACACACACAGAGATATACACACATTCTCTCTCACACATACAGATATACACACACATTCTCTCTTACTCACACATGTAGATATACACACATTCTCACTTACACACACATACAGAGATACACACACATTCTCTCTTACTCACATATACAGATATACACACATTATCTCTTACACACACATACAGATATATACACATTCTCTTTTACACACACATACGGAGATATACACACATTCTCTCTTACTCACACATACAGAGATATACACACATTATCTCTTACACACATACAGAGATATACACACATTATCTCTTACACACACATAAAGAGATATACACACATTCAATTTACACACACATACAGAGATATACATACATTCTTACACACACACACATACAGAGATACACACATTCTCTCTTACACACACACACAGATATACACACATTCTCTCTTACACACACAGAGAGAGATATAAACACATTCTCTCTTATAAACATGTACAGTGATATACACACATTCTCTCTTACACACACATACAGAAATATACACACATTCTCTTTTACACACACATATGGCGATATACACACATTCTCACTTACACACACATATAGAGATATACACACATTCTCTCTTACTCACACACACACAGATATACACACATTCTCTCTTACACACACATACAGCGATATACACACATTCTCTCTTACGCACACAGATATACACACATTCTTACTTACACACACATACAGAGATATACACACATTCTCTCTTACTGACACATACCGATATGCACACATTCTCTCTTTCACACATAAAGAGATATACACACATTCTCTCTTACTCACACATACATGTATACACACATTATCTCTTACACACACACACATACAGAGACAGAGAGATATACACATATTCTCTCTTACACACATACAGGGATATACACACATTATCTCTTACACACACACTCACATACAGAGATATATACACATTCTCTCTTACACACACATACAGAGAATTACACACATTCTCACTTACACTCACATACAGAGATATGCAAACATTCTCTCTTACACACACATACAGAGATATACACACATTCTCTCTTACACACACATACAGAGATATACACACATTCTCCCTTACACACACATACAGAGATATACACACATTCTCTCTATAAACACACATACAGAGATATACACACATTGTCTTTTACACACACAGATGTGTGTGTGTGTGTGTATCTCTGTTTGTGTGTTTAAGGGAGAATGTGTGTATATCTCTGTATGTGTAAGAGAGAGATATACACACATTCTGTCTTACACATACAGTGATATACACACATTGTACCTTAAACACACATAGAAAGATATACACACATTCTCTCTTACACATACAGAGATATACACACATTCTCTCTTACACATACAGAGATATACACACATTCTCTCTTACACATACATACAGAGATATACATACATTCTCTCTTACACATACAGAGATAACATACAGAGATATACATACATTCTCTCTTACACATACAGAGATATACACACATTCTCCCTTACACATACAGAGATATACACACATTCTCTCTTACACACACACACACATACAGATATACACACATTCTCTCTTACACACACATACAGAAATATAAACACATTCTCTCATAGATATATACAGTGATATACACACATTCTCTATTACACATACAGATATACACACATTCTCTCCTACACACACATACAGAGATATAAACACATTCTCTTTTATACACAAACACAGAGATATACACACATTCTCTTTTATACACAAACACAGAGATATACACACATTCTATCTTACACACACATACAGAGATATACACACATTCTCTCTTAGACATACAGATATACACACTTTCACTCTTACACACAAATACAGATATACACACATTCTCTCTTACTCACAAATACAAAGACTTACACACATTCTCTCTTACGCACACATACAGAAATATACACACATTCTCTCTTACACACACATACAGATATACACACATTCTCTCCTACACACACATACAGAGATATAAACACATTCTCTCTTATACACAAATACAGAGATATACACACACATTCTCGCTTACACACACATACAGAGATATACACACATTCTCTCTTAGACATACAGATATACACACTTTCATTCTTACACACAAATACAGATATACACACATTCTCTCTTACTAACAAATACAGAGATATAAACACATTTTCTCTTACACACACATACAGAGATATACACACACTCTTTCTTACACATACAGATATACACACATTCTCTCTTACACACACATACAGAGAATTACACACATTCTCACACGCACATACAGAGATATACACAGATTCTATCTCTTACACACACATAGAGAGATATACACAGATTTCCTCTTACACACACATACAGAGATATACACACATTCTCCCTTACACATACAGAGATATACACACATTCCCTCTTATACATACATATAGAGATATACACACATTGGCCCCGATTTACTAAAGCTCTCCAAGGCTGGAGAGAATACACTTTGATCAGTGAAGCTGGGTGATCTAGCAAACCTGGCATGGATCTGGTCCAGGATTCAAAACATTTGCTAGCAAATAGCAAATGATTTAAAGAAATCCATTCCAGGTTTTCTGGATCACCCAGCTTCACTGAAGAAAGTGTATTCTCTCCAGCCTTGGAGAGCTTTAGTAAATCAGGGCCATTCTCTCTTACACATACAGAGATATACACACATTCTCCCTTACACACACATACAGAGATACACACAGTTTCTCTCTTACATACACATAGAGAGATATACACACATTCTTTGTTACACATACATAGAGATATACACATATTTTCCCTTACACAAACAGAGATATACCCACAGTTTCTCTTACACATACAGATAAATAAACACATGCACATACAGAGATATACACATATTCTATCTTAAACACACATAGAGAGATACACACACATTCTCTCTTACACATACATACAGAGATATATACACATTCTCTCTTACACATACAGAGAAATACACACATTCTCCCTTAAACACACATACAGAGATATATACACATTCTTCCTTAAACACACATACAGAGATATATACACATTCTCTCTTACACACAGACACACACATACAGAAATATACACACATTCTCTCTTACACACACATACAGTGATATACACACATTCTCTCATACACATACATACAGATATATACACACATATCCCTCTTAAACACACATATAGAGATATACACATATTCTCTCTTATACACACATACAGATATACACACACATTCTTTCTTACTCACACATACAGAGATAGTTTAGTTACATATTCTCCCTTACACAGACATACAGAGATATACACACATTATCTTTTACACACACATACAGAGATATACACACATTATCTCATATATACTCATAAAGAGATATACACACATTCAATGTTACACACACATACAGAGATATACATACATTCTCACACACACACACACACACGCAGATATACACACATTCTCTCTTACACACACACATATAGAAATATACACACATTCTCTCTTAAACACACATACAGATATACACACATTCTCTCCTACACACACATACAGATATACACACATTCTCTCTTACGCACACATACAGATATACACACATTCTCTCTTAAACACAAATACAGATATACACACATTCTCTCTTACACACAAATACAGAGATATACACACATTCTCTCTTACACACACATACAGAGATATACACACATTCTCTCTTAGACACAAATACAAATATACACACATTCCCTTTAACACACACATACATATATACACACACATTCTCTCTTACACACACATACAGAGATATACACACATTCTCCTACACATACAGATATATACACACATATCCGTCTTAAACACACATACAGAGATATATACACATTCTCTGTTACACACACATATAGAAATACACACACATTCTTTCTTACTCACACATACAGAGATATACACACATTCTTTGTTACACATACATAGAGATATACACACATTTTCCCTTACACAAACAGAGATATACACACATTTTCTCTTACACATACAGATAGATAAACACATACACATACAGAGATATACATACACAGAGATAAACACACATTCTACCTTAAACACACATAGAGAGATATACACACATTCTCTCTTACACATACAGAGGTATACACACATTCTCCCTTACACATACATACCGAGATATACACACATTCTCTCTTACACATACATAGATATACACACATTCTCTCTTACACATACATACAGAGATATACACACATTCTTTCTTACACACACATACAGTGATATACACATATTTTCTCTTACACACACATACAGAGATATACACACATTTTCTCTTACACACACATACAGAGATATACACACATTTTCTCTTACACATACAGAGATATAAACAGATTCCCTCTTACACATACAGAAATATACACACATTCTACCTTAAACACACATACAGAAATATACACACATTCTCTCTTACACATACAGAGATATAACATACAGAGATATACACACATTTTCTCTTACACATACAGAGATATACACACATTCTCTCTTATACATACAGAGATATACACACATTCTCTCTTATACATACAGAGATATACACACATTCTCCCTTACACATACATACAGAGTTATACACACATTCTCTCTTACACATACAGAGGTATACACACATTCTCTCTTACACATACATACAGAGATATACACACATTCTTTCTTACACAAACATACAGAGATATACACACATTCTCCTTTACACACACATACAGAGATATACACAGATTCTCTCTTACACATACAGAGGTATACACACATTCTCTCTTACACATACAAACGGAGATATACACACATTCTCCCTTACACATACATACAGAGATATACACACATTCTCTCTTACACATACAGAGATATACACACATTCTTTCTTACACAAACATACAGAGATATACACACATTTTCTCTTACACATACAGAGATATACACAGATTCCCTCTTACACACACATACAGAAATATACACACATTCTACCTTAAACATACATTCTCTCTTACACATACATACAGAGATATACACACATTCCCTGTTACACATACAGAGATATACACACATTCTCCCTTAAACACATATACAGAGATATACACACATTCTCTCTTACACACACAAACAGATATACACACATTCTTTCTTACTCATACATACAGAGATATACACACAGTCTTTCTTACACATACATACAGAGATATACACACATTCTCTCTTACACACACATTTTCTCTTACACATACAGATATATACACACATATCCGTCTTAAACACACATACAGAGATATATAAACATTCTCTGTTACACACACATACAGATATACACACACATTGTTTCTTACTCACACATACAGAGATATACACACATTCATTGTTACATATACATAGAGATATACACACATTTTCCCTTACACAAACAGAGATATACACACATTTTCTCTTACACATCCAGATAAATAACACATATCCCTCTTAAACACACATACAGAGATACACACACATTCTTTCTTACACATACATACAGAGATATACACACATTCTTACACATACATACAGAGATATACACACATTCTCTATTACACACACACACACACACACACACAGATATACACACATTCTCTCTTACACACACACACACAGAGAGATATACACACATTCTCTCTTACACATACAGAGATATACACACATTCTAGAGATATACACACATTTTCTCTTACACATACAGAGATATACACACATTCTCCCTTACACATACAGAGATATACACACATTCTCCCTTACACATAGAGATATACACACATTCTCCCTGACACATACAGATATACACACACGACTTCGCAGAGTCGCATCTCCCTGTAGATAATTGAAGGGCAAGTTCATCTCTTCGAAGGGGGGAGGATATAGTGCCCCCCTGTGTGAGCTTATTCTTCCACATGCGCGCTAGCCGCTCGTAGTCGGTTTTACCCCTACACCCCCCTCCTTTTATACTTGCTCTGATTTAGTCTAAAAAGGGGTGTGAGCAAGAGGACGCTCTTAGCAGCCTTTTATCCCGTGTACCCTCCCCCCGGCTTGCAGTGGTACATTCCATGTAGAAAAGGGTCTCCGGGGTTCAGCGCGGCTCAGTGCGTGCAGGCGGTGCTGTGGGTGAGTTTGTGCTTTTTCTGTCCGTTCGGCAAGTCCGGGGTCCTTGCTGCTGCGTCCCACCCTGGATGCCCCCTCCCCACCTCACACTGCCTGGATACAGCACACAATGCATGGTGAGTAGCACACGATGCTACGGAGGCTGCAGGTCCTGGTTACAATATGGTTTTGGTCAGTAGGTTCCACAAAGCACTCCAAAGTCCCTGGAGTGTTTGGGGTGGGGGATGGTCACATGCCATAGCAGAGTTATAGGGTGCATTTCACATTGGCACTGTACTGCAATTGAATAATGCTTTTGATACTAAACGTTGCGGACAGATATATTTGGGGTGTTTTTATGCCATTTTAGGGGATCACTATATTCCCTTTCTTTCCTCTAGTGTTTTGTGTATCACCTGTGATATCTCTGCCCCCTGAGATCAGAAATGAGTCACCCTGTCCATGCCTGACAGCACCCACCCATCCCTCACCCCTCTGATGGGTATAGCTGGGGTATTGTGTGCTGTGTATTGATGAGACCTGGATTCTGCCTCTTGTATGGGGTGATGGAAGCACACCTGACCCAAGGAGCTGACACTCCCAATGCAAACTGCTATTTCTATTCATGTTTTTTTTATTTTAAATTAAGTGGAAATTGTTACTTATTCTGTTGCATATTTTGTCATCTTGATTGTTTTTCTTTTTTAATGTGTTTTTGACTTAGGTGCTTACAATCCATTCTACTCTATATCTTTGCTTTTTAGAATGTTCCCTTTGTATAGATTTAGCTGGAGGTGACTGTAATTTTT
>NW_027318114.1:0-7284 GCF_032062135.1 Pyxicephalus adspersus | reverse complement strand
TCATACGTCCAGAAATTGAAGAGGAGTTCTTCTTCATATCAAAAGCGTAATAAGCCCTGTGTATAATTTTATATTGATGTTCTCTCCACATTTCACTAATAATCAATTTCCTAACCAGGGCCTAACTGGCTTCTAGTAAATCTAGGGTGTCTTGACATGGCAAATTTAAAAAGACAGCCCACCTATGTACAAATGAAAGCTGTGCGTTACTTTCAGTCCTGTCTTCCATTAACAAAGGGTATAGACTTGAGATTGAGTGTTTAGAGGATGAAGTACCGAACAAATTCAACAGTGGGGCCCGTAACATAACATTTAAAGTAGCAGAAGATAATTCAATCAGCGTATGTTTCAATTGTAAATATTACAAAAAGTGATGAGAAGGGAGGGCATATTTCACCTTCAATAATGAAAAAGACAAAAACTTATCTTGGTCATCCAGTAAATGGGATAAGAAACGTATTCCGCATTTTTCACACAAAGTAAATGCTGCATATTTCTGGCCTTGAGGAAAGCTTGGAGTAGTGCGTATAGGGGTTACTGTAGTAATATTTACTAGACATTATTACAATTTTTTTATTTCAGCCCAAGTTATTAACGTATCCCTTAACAATAAGTTTGATATCGGGAGTAATTGATTTATAGAGAGAATTAAGTAAACCTAGCAGTGACCTCAATAATAATGGTTCCAGTTTAACCTCCTGGGCGGTTCATTTCTCTCCAGATTTATATATCTAAAAGCAGTACATTGTCTTTCATGAAAATGTATTATTACATTGTAGGGCTGTAATTCTTAGGCATAACTTTAATAGTAAACTTTCAATAAAAAACACAAAAATCTGGTAAAACAAGGGTGCATAAATAAATCAAAAAGGGCCAAAAGGGCTGGTGACATGGTCAATGAGTTCAATAAATGTGTCTGTTCGAGTATACACAACACTTTCCATATATTATAAGTGGTATATTTGCCTAATACAAATCCAACCTGCGCCGGACTGACCAACCTAGGGACAGGCTGTGCCAAGCGATCTGCAAGTATTTTAGACATAATTTTAACATCTTGGTTTGAAAAGGGATATGTAACTTGGATTAAATGCCTTGGATCAAAAACCTTTATGTACGCTAAAAGACCAGATTGTAGGTATGATGATATAGAAAACATATCATTATATAGGGCGGTCAATAGGGATGTTACCTCTTCAATTATTATTTTAAAAAATTCTGACGACAAGCCATCTGGCCCTGGCACCTTTGCATTGGCTGACCACTTAATGGCTGACATAACCTCCTCAAGAGTTATGGCAGAATTTAGTGAATGCAATTCATCCTCCTTTAACTGGGGGGGAATCAAATGATCCAGAAAAAACGGACCTGCAGACATATCACAATCCTGTGTACAGTAAAGAGACTCATAATATGCAGCAAACACAGATGCTATGTCTCTGGGAGTATGAAGCATTTCACCCTGAGAATTTTTAATTCCTGCATTGTGTGGATAAGTGCGTAAACTCTTTGCCAGATTGGCCAGCATTCTGCCCGACTTGTTGCTATAGTGAAAGAATTTCACCTGTAGAAACGATCTGATACACATATCTTATTGGCTTATCGAAAAATCACACAATCTCTTTGCTTGTATTCAATGATTACGATCATGAAGAGAGAGAGAGTTTTTGTAGATCAAATATGCCTGTCTTGTTTTTTGGCAGGCTTGTAATTCTGCATGGTCTTCTTTAATGAAGCAACATGGGCCATTAGACGGCCTCTATGAACCACTTTTTCAGTGTCCCAGTAGAGCTGTGAATTAGACTTATAGATTGAATTATGGTAAATAAAGTCCCGCCACGGATACTTCAGGTGTTTTTGGAAGGACTCATTATTGGCCAGGAAAGAGGGAACACGCCATATGAAATCTAACTTATGTAGATAGCCATCTGATCGCATGATCGAAACTGGAGCATGACCTGAAATTACTAATGATTAGATCTCAGTATATTCTTGTTTGGTCAAAAGATCTTCGGTCGTTAGGATGGAATCAATCCTGAACATGGTGGAATGCACTGTTGAGACATGGTGTATTCCCATTCTAGAGGATGGAGGCCCCTCGAACTATCAACCAGACCAGAGGACAACAAATAAGAACAAAATACTTATCATTGGATGCAGTAGTGCTGTGTTTTTGTGGTTTTGATGTTCTGTCTTTATTAGTAATAGGAACTGCATTAAAGTCCCTTGCCACCAGTATTGATTTGCCTGGCAGACCGTTAAATGGTTGGTGAGGGTACCATAAAATGTACCACTGTCCTGGTTAGGACTATATACCACTAGTATTGTTAAAGATTTAGCCATGAATTGAAGCATAATTGTAGCTCAGTGTCCCTCAGAAGGATCAGAGAATTTACTTAAGATTGTACACTACAGCTGTTTATTAAGTAATATCATTTCTCCCGCTCTGCGACCAGACACTGAGGCTCCTCAAACTTCTCCCACCCAACGTTTACGCATAAAGTGGTAAAATGACGAGGACAAGCATTAAGAACAGCTTGCAATTTCTTTAGATGTCTAAGTACTTTGGTGTGCTTTTTTAGTGATTGAAGACCTTTAACATTCCAGGTCACTATTTTTATTTAAGGAGGTTCAAAAAAAGCTTGTGTTGCTTGCAGAGATAGTGACCAATGAACATGTTCCGCATAGCTGTCCCAGCTGAGCAACTTTGTGGGTCGATTAACGCTAGCATCCACTGACAATATTGTGTAAATGTAGTGACATATGTTGAGCTGCAGCATACACTTCTGATAAATCAAGGAGGTACAGGAAAAAGTAACAAACTGAACAAGTATATTAAACCTATATGAGGTATTAAGGTAATGGACTTCCATTTTTGGAATAATCATAAAAGATACAAAACTTGTACTCATTTTTATATGAAAGGACTTGAGATAATACATTTAGAACTGCAAGAGACCTCTGCTTACCTACATATAGCAAAAATCCAGTTAATTACAAGCTTGGGCTAAGGATTAACAATGTATAAAACAATAGGAACAGGTAGGGGTAATAATCACAGATCAATTACAATATATTCTGTATGACTTTTTAAAGTATATGGTCCAAAAGAAAAAAAGTCTCTTAAGAGATGTCTAAATAGGACAATCAAACACATGTAAAACATAATACAAATTAAATAAATATTCACCAAAAGTAATGCCTCTTAAGGTATACAAAATAATATCAAACAAGCATATAAAAAAGAAACAATTTACAAGAGGCTGTTCACAAAGGACAGAATTTTTTCAAACTCATATTTGGAGACGAATGGCTGTAGGAGTAATGCATTTCGTAGATATTACACACCACTTCTTTAGATTCCAGTCAGCTTTTTAGCCATAGCGCAATGCTTATAAATCATGGATCACTGTAAACACTATTATAAAAAGGGTACAAACTGATCAAAAAGAACCAAAGCCTATATCATATAAAAAGAGAGAGAGAAAAAAGTAATACACGAGGAGAAAATATCAAACTACTATCAAAATAAAACTATCATGCAATAAAGGTAACAAAGTCAATTTCCAATATGCAAGCATATAGTATGAGCTGTTTAATCCATCGGCAACATCGCACTACAAAAAATACACATATGTCAGTAATCAATTATTATAAAAATAAGCTATAAACAATCTTGTATATATTATAATAAATGCATACAGAGCTGGGAAATCTACAGTGAGGCAAGGGCAAAATGGTATGTGGTATATGGGTACCTGGAATTTGTAAAAGGTTGCATACTATACAATGCATATGTACAAACCATGAAACAGAAAAAAAGAAAAAACCTTCTTAAAAGAGCTTACAACAGATCAGGGAGTCATTTTGCATGACTTAATAGTTCACAAAATATCCTACTAATTTATGCATGTGGTAATAATTTGGGCCTTTGATTAAAGGATTAAAGCAGGGGATAATATGTTTTACTTTTTCATAGGAAGGACAAAAATGGGGGCGTTTGCATGTGCTAACTTATCACTATAAAAGGATGGGCTTACAGCAGCCATAGTTTTGTTGTGTTGGAGCATGTGCAGGGAAATCTTAAAATTTGTGTCGGAAGAGATACTAAGCTTTACTATGGTTTTTAGTAGTGGGATACATATCCTTTTCTACATGCCATGTCAATAGTTTTTATATAACAAATCTGTTGGTTAGGAGATCTAACATGAGGCAGCTTGATGCTTTTGTTGAAGCTAAATAATTTTCATTACATTGTAAATCTTCATTTTTAATTTGAGATCAGCACCAGTTAAACATATCTAATAATATATTTTTTTTTGTTTTGTTTTTTGTATTTTTATTGTATTTTTGTGTTGTTTGCACTTAATTGTTCATACTTATGTGATTTTCAATGAATACTGTCAAGGAAAAATGTATCTATTTCTCTAAAGAAACATCAGCTTTTAGGTTAATCATACGATCAAGAAAACAGACACAGAAACCAATTGATCTAGAGAGTTGCTGTTCTAATTTATTCAGAAAATATGGTATTATTTATACAAAGTAAAGTAGGTGGTACAGAAAAGTAATTGAAGGTTTAAAGTAATAAGTGACCCTTTAGGCATCCCGAGTGACTGATGGCCCTAAACAGTTTATGGCCCTGATATCCTGGGAATCTCTTCACACCTCCCAAAATGACCATTCCTTTTGTTCTTATTAACAGCTTGAACACACAAAAGGAAGTCAACCAAATGTTCAGAATGTTCACCCCCACAATGCAGTCAGATTTCTTGATATATTTCTTATGGAGTCTACAAACAAGATGGAGTCTATGAAAAAGTCATTTTCCTTCTCAGTACCAATTTGGGATGAGGGGGAACACAAATATATATATATTTTTTGCAGGCATCCCGGTAATATTATTAACTATTGCATTAAACTGAAAAGCAGGTCAGATTTGTCAGCAGTGCAGTGAACGCTGTGACTATGTCACCTGTTCAATTAAACATTTGTTTGAATTCAATAAAGAACAGATGGTACTATAATTAATTAGGATTTGAGGCAGTCATCCACAAAGGAGTGGACACACAATATATACAGGAAAAAAGATATAAAACTCAAAAACAATACATGCATATACCAAATAATAACAATATTTTTTACAGGGCCTACAAGCACCTTCCTAGGCCAACATCTTGCAACACTCTCTGAATGGGCCACATTTCTGTCCTCCACTTCTATCATTCTCTTTTCTTCCCAACTACACATAAGAGTATATAATGTAATTAACAAAGGTACATATTTTGATGAATATTTTACCATAACCTGGAAATCTTATAGTACTGCTTTAGTTCAGAAAGTATTGATTATTAATAAACCTTTTTTTCCTTGATATAGAATTCCACTCCGGAAAATGCCATCGATTCGTGAAACACTACGAGCAGCGGGGGTGAAAGTAGCCGATGTTTTCCCAGAAATGAAAATGAAACAATTACGGGGACATGATCCTAACAATAAAACAGCACCAACAGTTCTCACCAACTATCTAGATGTGAGAAAAAAAATATGCACCACTAAATGAATTTGCCACAGTAGTATTATTCTCTATTTTTTGTTGCGCATGTAGTGCATGTTGGGCAATTTCCTTATATGGTTGATGACTTTTGTAACCGGGCATTTAATATTGATGTATGTACTATTGACTTAACAAACATTGTACTACTAAATCAACAGAAATTACTAGAAAGTCATTCCAAAGACTAAACAATATGGGCCTGATTTATCAAAGCATACCAGGATTGGTAAAGATAGACTATCTTGGGTGAACCTGGGTGATCTAGCAAACTTTAAATTGATCTGATCCATGATTGAATACATTTGCCAAACATTATCAGTTAACTTTTTGAAATCCCTTCCAGGTTTGCTGGATCACCCAGCTTCACCTATCAAAATCTACTGTATCCAGGTCTGGGAGCTTTGATAAAATCAGGGCCCATGCACCTACTGATGATATTATTCATATGCTATAAATAGTCAATATTTTACTGAATTTTTCAAATTTTTTACAGAATCTCACAGGCTACAACACAGTTTATTTTTATATTTTTGTATACCTTGAAAGTCAATTGTAGATTTTAAAAAGAAAAGTAAAGATGCACAGAAGGTACATCACCAGTTTCTGTTGGTGTCACAATTTTGTGTGAAAGCAAAAGTCTCTCTGCAGTAGTCAGGAAAGCCTTATGGTAAATTAAATTGAGAACTTTTTGTTCCTGCACAGTCTATACATTTTTTCGGGTATGTATTGTGAATTTACAGTTTATCCACTATGTGTTTATATATTGTTATTTAAAGAACTAAACTGTTAGTTAAATTAGGCAACATTGTTCTCAACTAGCTATCCAATCAGTTGTAGGCTTACTAATATGGAGTATGCCTACTGCTTTATACAGCCTCTCTGTACCCAACACTAGCATGATGTCTGATTGGGCCTGATTTATTAAAGCTCCCCAAGACTGGACAATATACTGTAGACTATATTGGGACGATCCAACAAACCTGGAATGGTTCTGGTTCAGGATTTAAAAATCCTCTGGCAATCAAAACATATTTTACTGCCTACATCCTAACTTTTATTTATGGAAAAACCACATTATTTTTTAAAAAAATAGATTTTTGTGGGTAGATGTGCTCTCTCAGGTCCCTCTAACCTTATCAGCAAATTGGTGACAATCCTACAACACTTTGCTCTTTAGATTAAAAATTTGACATTTGCCCTACTGTGTTTTTTACTTTGAATTACAAGCGATGAGGAACTCCTTAAGGGGATAGAGACTGTTTTAGCTTTAGCAGTAACTGGGGGTAACTGGGGACTGGGGGGGTGACACCAGTTACCTTACTATTACAGTGTTTTTAAACTGTTGCTATTCTGCTTTGACCTGGATAATGCGTGCCTGCCACCTTGCCCTGACCATTTGCCTAGACCTGGATTACGCTTGCCTGCCTCCTGCCCTTACCATTTGCCTAGACCTGGATTTTGCTTTGCCTGCTACCTGTCCTGACTTCTCAACTGAATCTTGCACTACACCTGCCTGCTGTCAGCTCTGACCCCTTCTTACTGTGGTCCCCCTCTCTCACCACCTGTCTCCTCACTGAAGCCTCTCCATCCTTCCTTCTCAGATGGGGTGAGCCTAAAGGGTAGTGACCTAAGGACACCTTGCAGCAAAAGCCTAGTGATCTCCAAGGCTGCCAACCCATCACCTCTTGCAGGGTGCCCTGGTGAAGACTAGGTTTCACTTAGACTCC
>NW_027318113.1:5996-7289 GCF_032062135.1 Pyxicephalus adspersus | reverse complement strand
CAAATTCCAGTTTCTCTGCCAGGCAGATAGCGCCATAATTTATAGTTATTTACGTGTCACAGGACAAAAGAAAAACTTCTGTCATACCCACTTTTCTTTAGCTACACTGAGTAATGAAAGGGGTGCTTATAATTATCTCTAACCTGCAGGTCTGACAAAATGTGCTACGGTAAATGAGCTCCATAAACATTTGTGTTCATCTGTCTTGGTTTCTTCTGGCATCACCATAAGCATTGCATGCAGTCTTCAAGCAGCACCTTTGATTTTTGGGTGCAATTCCAAGTAAAACTACTTTCTCCCACCTTTTATATTTTAAGCTCCTATGTGAAGGACTTTTCCTCCCCGTGTTGTTGTTTGTATCTATCTGTCATTAGCAATCCCTAATTATTAAACAGTGCTACAAATTATGTTGGCGATATATAAATAAAGTATAAATGATAAAATACCTGCTAATATAGGAAACTTTACAGATGTTCTGAAGACAGAAAGGAGAATGTAGAAGTCTGGTATAAATAAAGAGATCAACATTATACTAATTATTTTAATAATTTTTTTTTGCCAATACTACATTTCATTCTTGTTGTTGTACAATATATTTAACCCATTGTTTCCTTTTGGTTTAAAGTTTGTTATTCACTTACTGATTGAACCAAGAAGGGACGTGTAAGATCTTCCAGATTCATCTTGTTGTTCTGTTACTTCTGCTGTCAAACACATGCCACCAAGACAAAGGACATACTCGGAGTTTTGTAACCTGCTTTATTTTAAGCCTGGCCCTGGCACATCCTCCTTCACAAGTGCTTTATTCCTTGTGTACTCGAATGACTGTCAGTTATTCCTCTTCTGCAGAAATAAATCTAGTAAAAAGCACCTTGATGGCATGCCATGAAACACATTGAATAAATACTGTGTGTGGCCCCTGCTTGGAATATATTAGGATGAAGTGCTCACTCTTAGAAGTAAAGTAAACAAGTAGCACAACACATGTAATGCACAATGTTGTTTATAATAAAAGATTTTATCTAATTACTATAGGTGATATTTAGAGAACACTGGCTAAATTAAGCACCTGAGTACTGTGCTAAATAAAAATGTATAAATGATAAAATGGGATAGCTTTACAGCCCTGTTTCAGATATTTTGATCAGTTTTTTTCACCCTGCTGCTGTTGTTTCTTCTCTGCATTATTGTATCTACATACACAAAAATAATGATATCATTCCCTGACCATGATGAAACATTTAGAACTGTACATGTTTATAATATTAAAAAATATCTTGAGTGAAAATGCCT
>NW_027318113.1:0-1937 GCF_032062135.1 Pyxicephalus adspersus | reverse complement strand
AGGATATTAGATTGTGAGCCCCTTTGAGAGACAGCTAGTGACATGGCTATTGACTTAAAGCTGCAGCAAATTGCATAACTGAATAAAAACTATAATGGAAAAAAAAGGCCTGTTTTGTTCTAGAAAGGTACATATGGTCTCTCAAGGGTCTCCTTATTCGGGATAAAATAAAGGTCAGCTTCCCCTTTACAATTACACATATTTGTGCAGTTACATTTTAGACCCTTTACAAACAGACCTCATTTTTAATCGGGATGTCTTATAATATACTACTTTATTAAAAAAAAATCTAATTTCAGTTGTATTTTTCTTTCAAGTAAAGGTTAATGTAAAGTAAAGGTAAATTTTTATTGAAAATTAAATACTTTGTTTAACTGATGGTTGTAAAATCTATGATGTAGCTCTTTCTGCAATTACTTCTGTGCAATAATGAACTTCATTCTGTTTGCAACTGGCCTTGACCAGGGTAGCTCGGACCTTCTAGCCCATCCTTTGCCACCACCATCATCATAACCTCTGCCTCCCCCCCGACCCCCCGCCTGCTTACCAACCATTTCCCCACCATTAAATACCTAAACACAAATTTTGGATTTAAATTGACTGGCAAGCAGCCGTTTATTTAATCACCATTAAATAAATTACCCATCCAAGTCCCCGGCTTCAGGTGAGGCCTACAAAACCTCAGGCTATAAGTTTTGTAAACTCATCCAGTTGTCTCCTTACCCCTTGCTTACCCATCTTCCTTCCAACCTGCTTCTGCTCTAATTACATGTTGATAATCCAGCTAGTTCCTGATTTGGACTCTCTTCAATTGTTTCTCCATTGTGACCCCAGCCTACTACTTTACCACACTTCTGCCTGCTAATTTCAGCTTTGTCTAAGACTTTATCCCCAGCTGCTGCCTCCATATACACTCTTTAGCTGTACCTGCTGTTCTGCTCCTTGATGACATCTCATTTTGTCTTCAACACCTATCCCATAAGCACCTCCTAGTCTAGCTTCCTTCAAGACCTCCTACAAAAGGATAATCCTGCAGACTGGCGACTCTGCCCTCTCGTTTCCGGTTTTCCAGTCAAGGATGTTTGGACCCAATTTATGCGACATCCTCTATTCACTTCTGCCTCTAACCAGGTCTGTAATAGAGGTGTGACAAGTATAGAGACCCTTTATCTTATTCTAGTATCCTTTATTGGGATAATAAAATATAAATCCATAATCCATTATTTCCATTGAATGCATTTTAAACAGGAAAATGATCCCATATTTTGGGTTCTCAAAAAGTAAAGTATACAAAATTTAAGTATACAATATAATAATGGCCTGATCTAACCAAATTAGTGTAAATATTATTCTATATAATGGAAGTTAAGGAAATGCAAAATCTGAGACCACTAGATTACATACATAATACTTGAGGTGGATGCTGTTGTTAAACAAAGGGAAGTCTTTTAACAGCATTGAGAGACTGGTGTGTAACCACAGGCTATGACTGTTCCTGTTAAGGGGGTGTTTTGTGAACACCCCCTAGCAAATAACTTGATCTCCAGATTGTCAGAACTGCTTACTATTCTCCTGAATAGTCCTGAGGGTACTTTTTTTACCGGGAATAGCTTCAAATTTTATAATGCAGCAACTGGTTGAGATATGTCAGTTTTGTGAATAACTCTCTCATCAATGTAATATTTTGAACTATGATGCACATGTCAGGAACAAGTAGTGTATTGAAAGTAGGTCTAGGTTGTAGATGATTAGGATAAAAATGTAAATGACAAATGAATCCAGGTACTCAATGTTGCCCACCCATTCTACCAACACGTCACCAATTAAACAGTAGCAGGATAAGCAAATTGGTAGAAATAAGGAGGTTCTATTGTCAATTTGAACACTATCTTTTATAAAAACAAAGTATTTTGACAATTTTCTGATTTGTTTTAGAA
>NW_027318112.1:4761-7290 GCF_032062135.1 Pyxicephalus adspersus | reverse complement strand
TTTTTCTACCAGGTCAGAAAGGAAAGTGGGACAGAAACTGTGGAGGAATTTAAAGGTAAAGCACAGAAGCTTGAATTTTATTTCAAGGTAAAATGGAAGTCAATAAAGAGAACTACAAAGAGTGCATGGGAGTCGTTGTTAGAATCAACCTGAGGGTTTGAGGAAGTTGTTGCATAGTTGAACACAGTTCACTGCACTCCAGTCCTCCAGTAACAACTGCAACACATTTGTAATGCCTTAATGTTCAGCTGCAGCTCATTGTGATTGTGTTTTTATTCATGTCAGTGGAAAAAGCAGGCCACTCAAAGGTTAACAGAATCTATATGCTACATGCAGGAGCCATGCTGCAAATCACCACAATAGAAATATAACTACATGAGTCTAAAATGGTTCTCAATATCTATTATATGGGTAAGGAGAAGCTGGGAGCGTGGTTGAGCATTTGATAAACCACTGAGGTTTACCACAGGTCTGCAAGGAGACCTGAGTGTTTCAGTTTAAGATCTCAAGTTATTTGGATGAAAGCTGCAGATTTACAAATATTTAAAATTACTTTTGAACTAAAATGCTAAAGCTTGTATGCATTTTTAGTAATTGGTAACATGCTTCAAATGTGTTAATTGCTGTGAGCTAGTACATTTTCCAACCTTTCGATTTAATACAATGCCCTGTGTTGCCATTATGATAGTCTTCCATTCCATTTCTCTTTATTATTTACATTCATATCACCTACATATTCCATAGGTTGGTACAATTAGAGGCTGTACTATTTAGGCACAACAGTTCAGATTATCATAGCGCCCCAGTGGCACTTGTAATTTCATTGTCTTACTACAGGCACGTTAAGACACAGCAGAACTAATTTCAGCAGAAGGCAATTAACCTCCCAGTATCATTTCAATAGCTAGAAAATTGTTTCAGCTATCCAGGTAGAATTCTGGCTGCATAATTGTCTCTCTGGATTCTGAAAAGGATTTTGATAACACGTGCTGGGAGCAAATATTGAAGTGTTAAAGTATGTCATTTCACAGTGAACTTTGTTAATATAATTAGAGATGTAGTGAAAGAAACAAATTTAGCAATACAGCGCGACAGTCAAATCCTCCAAATTATTTATGTAGTAATGGCCCCTTTTCATACTTTCTTTTCAAGCATATTTCACAAAGAAATGAACATACACAACTGACAAACTGCATCATTTGACTTTCATGTGTACCTACACCATTGTAATAAAGCTAATAAATGACAGGAACAATGATTTCACATTTAATGACGAAACTTGAAAGGCAATGAAAATTTATCAATCCCAACTGTGTCGCTCTGCAGTGTTCTAAGAGCCCTTGTTTCATGAAAAATATTCTCAAATTCAGCAAGTGACTCCGAACCACAAAATTAGCATACAGGCAACCACTTGTAGTATTGAGTTAAACTTCTGTATGCTCCTGAGTTCTCAAGATTGTAACAGCTCCTGGAACTAGCTGCCGTATTATCCCCTCACATCCCTTGCTGGACCAAATACCAGGACCAGATTTAAACTTTCCAATCAGTGGTGGACAAAGTTACCAAAGGGCCCAGTGCAAGACCAGTTTTGAGTCCCTATTCAACTATAAGCCAGATAGAAATTAGTGATATCCAGGTCTACATGGCAATGGGAGAGGATCTCAGCACTTATTTGTCCCACATCTAGCATAAATTACTTTCTCCACCTTAATACTGGACTTGGTTTTCAGAGGGAGTACTAATTGGCTTGAGTAATGGATTGTGTAAAGAGATTGTATGCTCTTCCATGACCGGAGACATGACTATTTTGAGGTGGAAAAATAGTAATAGGTGGACACGAAATATGGTTTTTTTAACAGGACAGAAAAGTATACATTGGTTGAGTGGGTCACTTGCTTTGAATGGAACCAGTCACTCTACTGTGGCTAAACTGAACACAGTGGAGGACAGGAAGTCTTTTTTTTTCATCTCATTCTGGGTAGTCATCTCATCATGCTGGTTGATTGCCTGGCCCATTTACACTTTATGTGAAATACTTACTTTGACCCAT
This sequence comes from Pyxicephalus adspersus, assembly GCF_032062135.1. NCBI lineage: Eukaryota > Metazoa > Chordata > Amphibia > Anura > Pyxicephalidae > Pyxicephalus > Pyxicephalus adspersus. Next base: position 5,240 of record NW_027318112.1, on the reverse strand, counting down.
GTATTTAAGTCCTTATTTGGTATCCTTGGAGAGAAAGGATAAGGCCACTGCTCATTTGCCATTGGGCACAAGAAAGTACTTAAACAATAAAGTAACATGGCATGCTATCCTAATCTAGATATCTGGAACAAGAACACAAAAACAAAAAACAGGAAGAATCGTTTTCGAGAATCAAGATCTGGCATAAGATAAGCAAAAGATACAAAACCTGCGTACCGTTTTCAAAAAGGAAATTAACAAAATAAAGGCTTCACAGCAGTCAGGTGCTGCAGCGGGTGATATATACGTACCTAAATTATGGTACTTTAATCTGTTGGCATTCACTGCAGATCAGGATGAAGGCTGCCCATCAGTGTGCAGCCTGGAAGCAGCGGACAAGGATGCTGGGGAAGGTACACACAGGGATGCTGGGGAAAGCCTTGATGAGACTCCTGAGCTTTTCAAGACAACAGACCAGGTAATTTTTTAAAAATCTTTTT
>NW_027318112.1:0-2192 GCF_032062135.1 Pyxicephalus adspersus | reverse complement strand
TAATAATAATAATAAACAGGATTTATAGAGCGCCAACCTATTACGCAGTGCTGTACATTAAATAGGGGTTGCAAATGACAGACGAATACAGAGAGGCCCGTAGCAGGTAAATGTGCGAGGGCATGCATGACAGGCGTGCTCGGACTGCACAAGGAAAGAAAGGGAGGGGGAAGGGTAAGGTGGAGTTACACTGGGAAGCAATGTGGATGGAGAGAGGGTCAGGTCAAAAGTTTAAGGGAAGGAGATAGGAGGGGGTAAAAGAAGAGTGTAACGGAAATCTAGGACAGTTTTTTGAAAGAAGAAATTGCCCACCCACCCGCCCTAAGGGTTTGATGTGGTGGCGGTTGAGGTCTCGGGGAAGGTAAGAGTCGGGGTTAATTATGGTTGGGGGACAACCGAGGTGGTGGTGAAATTCCCCCTTTAAAGTGGTAAAAGGTGGAGGCCCCTGAGAGGGTGTAATGTGGCTAGGGGCCAACCATTTATTGATGGTTATTTAGGGGTTAATTTATTGTTGTCGTTATTTAAATGTTATTTATTTGTTTGTTGTTTGTTTGTTGTTTATTTGTTGTTGAGTGATTATACTTTATAATTTTTTATATGCAAAGTTAATTTATGGAAATTGTTAAAGTTTGTTATGGTTGTTAAACGGCTGCTTGCCAGCCATTTAAATCGCAAAAGGTGTGGAGTATTTTTTGGAATTAAGGGGAAAGGGAGGGCTGGCAAGGGTAAGGTGGAGTAGAGGTAAGTGTTGAAGGGGGGGATATTGGTTTGGGCAATGGTCCGAGCTACCCTAGTCAAGACAAACATGGGAGGAGAGGACCCTGTTCCGAAGAGCTTACATTAAAAATCCAAGTCATCTACATTATACTATATAAAAAGAGTAGCACAGCCTACTCATTAAGGCTTTTAGAGCCTCTGTGAAGTTTCAACATTTTAAGTGTGATCAACAAAAGGTGAGGGAAAATTCTCCAAAGGGCATACAAAGGGCATATGGGAACAACTTTATGGATGGAAGAATGTGTTTATTTTGGAACACTTTTCTCTAATTTCCAGTTACATCCTTAGGACAGAAAATTAAGATAAATCTTTCTAGTGGGGTACAGAAAAAATGGCCTGAAATAATTTTTATATTTTCACTGTTCTATATAAAACTATTAAAACATTTCGGTGCTGCTAGGTTGTTTTTGCACCCCCTTTGTCTGATGCATATTGTCCACAAGCTTAGGAATGTTCCCACTCCGGAATATGTCTTTTGAAGAACACTATATCCACTGTTGCTTAATGTCTGCCAAGAACACCTTCTGTATCTTAGTACATTAGGACCCTTAACATTATGGGGAGAGAAACATCAGCAATAACAATGTATAGGCCTAGAACCATCAGAGAGGTATAGCCGAAACAAAAACCCAAAGGAGCCCTCCTACCCCTCAGGAAGGAATCAAGTCGGATGAAAAACTGCTTTGGAAGATAGAAAGAGAAGACAGAGCAAAATGAAAATAGACACAGGCAAACAAAAGAAAGAAAGAAAACAAGAGAAGAAAAAGCAGCACTATTGGCAGTAGACTCTATCCAGTACTGACCCGCAAAAAATATTAACATGAATAGCACATGGATAGTACAAATTTTTCTAAGCCAACCCATGCAGAGCAGTTGAATAATGTGGGAAATAGAGTCATTGTTTGTATTTGTACAAGGTTATGTCAACAGCTGGCAAAATTTTAAACATAAAATATTGCAAATAAATGAAACTGGCTACACATATTTCTTACTCAAACCAAAACTCAAACTGATCAGTGTAACTCTTCAACCCCCTGAAATATTTCTGTTACCCAGGAAATGTCTGAAAAAAAACAAAGGGAGATCCCTGCTTTATGTAGCTTGTCAAGCAGCAGTCCCCCATTTGTTACATCTAAAGAGTCTTTATAGATACTTCGGGCAGATAAGTAATTTGTGTCCTGTCAAAGTCTATGCAGCTTTCTTAAATGTGTAAAAGTGCACCCTGCATATGATATCATACGGTCTATCAAGGCCAATTTGTGCGCCCAGCACATGACGGGCCCTGTCTAGCTAAAAAAGGGGATTGTTGAGAGTTTCTAAATAGGTGTTTCAAGATAGTTGCGAAGATGGCTTTTAGAGCCTCATGATTAGTGTCCTCTGGCAAGCCACAAATTCTAATGTTGTTTCTGTGGCCC
>NW_027318111.1:0-7295 GCF_032062135.1 Pyxicephalus adspersus | reverse complement strand
CCCTCAAGCCCGCGGCCGTCACCATCTTCTCTGGCCCCGCCGGTGATCTGTCAGCTGCCTCCCTGACGTCCCCCTCCGAGCAGGCCTCCTCCTCCACGCTGCGGTCCTCATCGGCCAAGACTTCCGGGTCCCGTTGTATGACGTCATCATCGGGCGCCGCACTCGATCCGGAACTTCCGCCCGTGACCATCCTCTGCAAGCTCCGCCCTGGGCTCCGCCCGTCAATACACAAGCCGGAGCCCGCTGCAAGAAATCCACCACTGCTCCTCCGGACCGCTGATGCCATCCTCTCCCGGGCCTCCCCCGAGGCCGGACCGCTGCTGGATACGATGTCTCCTGCCCTGCCAGTGCCTGCCCGGGCACCGCCGCCCACGGTAAGTGCCCCTCCTTCTTCAGCGTCGCCAGCCAATCCTCTCCTGCCCCGCAGCACCGTCCGGCCCCTCTGCAAATCTTCCTGCTGCTGTGCCTCCTTCGGGTCCCGCCTTTCCTGAGGATTCCTCCCTGCTCCCCCGCTGGAATCCTTAGATCGTCTCTTAACAGGGGGAGCTGGAGGGTCCCTTACGGGGCTCCTACCTCGGCGCTGGACCCCGGGGGTCCCACTAGGACTTGCACGCTCCGGTGGCCTTGACCGCCGAGTGCGTCTGACAAGGGGGGGCTCCGGTTCTGCCCCCCCCTCGGCCCCCTGTAATGCCGTGGACAGTTGCTTCTCCAGCCATTCTGCACCCCGAACTTCCGCCGCATCCTTAAGCTTCTGGAGCAATGTATCGACGTCCGCCATAATAACACAATAGATGCAGTCCCACGGCAAAATTTTTAAGGATCTGCTTAATCTCTCAATCTCCTTCTTTTTAACCCCTAGCACCCTGACCTCCCCCAAAACTTTCATCCAATCCCCAACTCTGATTCTCCCGCACTTTCCTTATTAACATAAATTCTATACCTCCTCTACCCTCGTGCCTCTGACCGGATTTACTTAAACTTTTGACCCCCTGCCACCACTGACTCATGCCCTTAACAATTTTTAGCCACCCACGGCCCCCCTTATCTATGAACTTTTCACCTTTCACACATATTCAGCCTTCAATGCTACCCTGTCATGGGGCCCTTCGCCCATAGGTGTCGCTCCAGGCCTGCTTCTTATTCATCCCACACATTTGCCAAGCAACACCCCGAAAAGGAATTGGCGATAATAGGCTTAGACGCAGAAAAAGCATTTGACAATGTTACATTTGATTGGTTATTTACAGTATTACAGACTATGGGTTTACAGGTCCTTTTTTATTGAGTACATAAGTTGAATATATTCTAACCCAATGGCAAAAGTCTTAACTCTAGGGTTAATCTCAGAACTGTTTCCTATGTGTAAGGGTACGCCACAAGGATGCCCTTTATCTACTTTATTGTTCAATTTAGCTGGTTAGTTATCTAGAATCACACCCCAATCTTACTAGAATCAAAATAGGCACTAGAGAAATATTTCACTATTTGCAGATATTTTGCTTTGTACAGTTAATCCAAAAGAAGATGTTATCTCTATTAAAGAAATATTTGCAATTTATAGAAATTTTTTATGACTTAAAATTAAATTCTTAAAGAGCGTAATCCTGCCCTTAACAAATATACGCAATAATGCATGACGTTCTGTGTTACCCTTTACACTAGCACATGATTCCATCACATATTAATGTATTAAAATTGGGAAACGTTCTTTGTCATTGTACCATTTAAATTACCCTCCAATTTTTTGAAAAATTAATAGTGAATTAAAGAAATGGGAGTCTTTGCCCCTATTGCTTTTCTGCAGAGTACAATTATTTAAAATGATTAGTTTTGCCAGTCTTATAAAGGGATGAAATATACAAATGCTGATATCAAATATACTTCGTTTTCTCTGGCAAGGCAAACGCCCTAGAATTGCATTAGGCAAATTTTACCTGCGGAAGAATGAGGGGGGAATGCAATTGCCTAATAGTCGCATCTATAACCTAGCATGCATGTGTTGTTATGTAGTAGACTGGTTAAATGCCTCCTCTAAACATGTTGATTACGAATTGAAGTGTAATTTATGTTTACCATGGCATCCTGAGAAAATCCTGAGAAAGTACAAACCTCAGCACAAACATTTGTAGAAAAGACAGCACATTCATATGCTTTACTACACATAGACTACCTTAAAGAAGAACTTCATCAAAATGCAGAGTGACATCTTAGCAACCAGCAATTTTCGTACATAAACAGTGCAACTTTGTTCAACAGGGCTCAAGAGTCTGTAATATACAAAGTGCCAGGGTCATAAATAAGTGATTTACAGAGGTCAGGAGATCATTACAGAGAGCTTGGAGACCCACATTTACTTGATGCAATTTTTTTATACCCAATGATACTTCAATTAAATATCATTTGTCTGATAAATTATTTAGGAACTGCACCATGTTTTATCACATTTATTTTGGCCACTATTTCATCTTACATCATTCCATTACATTAGTGTTATTTTTGAACCATTTTAAATGTTTAGGATTAGCCCAATTAGCTATACAGATTCAAATATGTCTGTTTTATTTTTTTGTTGGCTGTAAACTTGTTTAAAAGGGTATGTATCAGCTTCTGAAACACATGTTTTTTTTAATTTGTATGTTAATTTAGGCTATTAAAAAACTGTTGTTGGCTCTTTCTTTTGCTTTACTTTTAAGTTGAATTCCCCTCATTTTCCAGTTTAGGGGAATCCTTAAACAGAAAAAAATACTTACCCATGGAGCATGTCAGGAAAGGAAAATTACAGTAGACAAGTATTCAATTTTCTGTTTTCCTGACAGCTCTATATCGGTCTATGAATGGGAAATACCTAGATCATGCAAGGGTGGGATGCTGAAAAATATTTAATCATGTAATGAGACAGTGTAAATAACTTTCTGACCAAAGTCAGTTGTGGTCGATGTCACTGGTTCTTTGCAGTATGTGACATAAAGATGTGAATAAAGAACCAGGCTGCTGCTTTACAGATGATATCAAGGGACCCTGGTATGATACTGTGAGTTAAATGACCTGTAACCCTTGAAGGACAGTACTGAACTTTCTTGTCTTTATTAGCATTTAAACTACATACTTAGAGAATCTAAGGCTTATTACCTTCTTCTTTCCAATGCCCATACTATCAGGCATAGTTTCTTCGGGTTCAAGTGGAACAAGGGACCTTGTGAGAACGTTGGGCGCTTAGAGTTGAAGAGAGGTCTATATGCTCAATTGTCACAAGAGTGAATACCAAGGGTGTTTCGGCCAATTGGGAATGATCACTAGCACCAGTATTGGCTCTTTTACTAAACCTCTTAGAAATTTGTAGATCAGTTGCACTAGGGGGAAATGCATAGGCTGACTGGAACTGCCAATCCATCATCAGGGCATCCAAACCCAGGGCTTAACGGTAAGAGAAACTCTCCAGGTTGTGATTCCTTGGTGAGACAAATAGGTTTACTTGGGGATGGAAGGACCACTTGACTGCCATCTTGAATACCTTCTATAGGGACCACTTGTTGTTGACGATTGATGTTCTTGACAGGTAGTCTGCATGCTTGTCCAGCTTGCCAGGAATGTAGATTGCATAGAGATGAATCAGGTTTTCCTATGCCCAATTTATAATGGGGGCTACTTCTTTTAGTAGATGTCTGCTGTGTGTACTGCTCTAATTCCTCACATATGCGACAGCTGTTGTTGATGTTGTGATGTCCTCAAAAGAACCAATTTGCCCTGTATTAGATCTTACATAGTTACATAGTAGGCCAGGTTGAAAAAAGACATACCGTTAGTATGTTAGTTAGTACATACTTTTTCTAATTTTGGTTCTGTACATTACCACAATTAATTTTTATTGAAACAGCTCAGATGCTGTTGAACTGCAGACTTTTAGCTTTAATTCAGTGGGTTGAACAAAAAGATTGCATAAAAATGTGAGGAACTAAAGCCTTTTTTCTACACAATCACTTCATTTCAGGGGCTCAAAAGTAATTGGACAATTGACTCAAAGGCTATTTCATGGGCGCTTGTATGAGGAAGATTTTGCTGTGAACAGACAACATGCAGTCAAACGAGCTCTCCATGCAGGTGAAACAAGCCATCCTTAAGCTGCAAAAACAGAAAAAAAAATCCGAGAAATTGCTACAATATTAGGAGTGGCAAAATCTACAGTTTGGTACATCATGAGAAAGATACAAAGCACTGGTGAACTCAGCAATGCCAAAGGACATGGACGTCCACGGAAGACAACAGTGGTGGATGATCGCAGTATCATTTCCATGGTGAAGAGAAACCCCTTCACAACAGCCAACCAAGTAAACAACACTCTCTAGGAAGTAGGCATATCAATACCCAAGTCTACCATAAAGAGAAGACTGCATGAAAGTACATACAGAGGGTGCACTGCAAGGTGCAAGCCACTCATAAGCCTCAAGAACAGAAAGGCGAGATTGGACTTTGCTCAAAAACATCTAAAAAAGCCAGCATAGTTCTGGAAAAACATTCTTTGGACAGATGAAACCAAGATCAACCTTTACCAGAATGATGGCAAGAAAAAAGTATGGAGAAGGCGTGGAACAGCTCATGATCCAAAGCATACCACATCATCTGTAAAACATAGTGGAGGCAGTGTGATGGCTTGGGTGTGCATGTCTGCCAGTAGCACTGGGACACTAGTGTTTGTTGATGTTGTGACTAGAGATTAAAGAATTTCTCCAAAATTCGATTCGGCCAGTTCGCCAAATTTTCCGAAAAGATTTGCTTCAATCCAAATTTATTTGAGGTGAATTGTCTATTTCCAGGCTGCAGAGAGCCTTGATAGTGGTGTAGAAAACTGTGCCTTGCAATAACACGCATAGGGAGTCTGCTGTGGTAGTGAAATAATACTGTGAGTCAGGTAATACTGTATGACAGGTGTCGCTATTAGAATCACTGCACACTTCACTTATTTGGGCAGTCACAGGGTCAAAACTGACGAAATAACTCAAGTATGAACTCAGCCTTACAGGTCAATGTTAGCGTCAGGAAGAAGCGCACTCCTTTTACACCCTCGTCAGCTGATTCCACAGAACCTGTTCTAGAACCTGTTCTATTAACCGCTTATACAAGTAGAGCCCCCCCAACAAAGTGGAGAGGGTGACTGAGGTGGCAGCAGCAGCAGCATTAGGCGGAGGCAACAGAGTGGCACAATGACAGAGTGTGGAGGTGGCAGCAGAATCAGGAGGCCACAGAGTGGTAGAATGACCGAGTGTGGAGGTGGCAGCAGCATGAGGAAGCCACAGAGTGGCGACAGCATCAGAAGGCTACAGAGTGGCATATTGACAGAGTCTGGAGGTGGCAGCAGCAGCAGCATCAGGTGGAGACCACAGAGTGACACAATGACAGAGTCTTGAGGTGGCGGCAGCATCAGGAGGCTACAGAGTGGCACAATGACAGAGTCTGGAGGTGGCAGCAGTATCAGGAGGATACAACAGAGTGGCAAGGTGACACAGTGGGGAGATGGCAGCAGCAGCAGCATCAGGAAACCACAGAGTAGCTAGGTGACATAGTGTGGAGATGGCAGCAGCAGCAGCTTCAGGAGGACACCTCAGAGTGGCAAGGTGACATAGTGTGGAGATGGCAGCAGCAGCAGCAGCAGCATCAGGAGACCACAGAGTAGCTAGGTGACATAGTGTGGAGATGGCAGCAGCAGCATGAGGAGACCACAGAGTGGCAAGGTGACGTAGTGTGGAGATGGCAGCAGCAGCAGGAGACCACAAAGTGACCCGGTGACAGTGTGGGGCGGTGGGTGGCAATACCAGTACCCGCTGATGAAGGTGGGTGAAAGAAGGAGCACTTGGCATCTGATGTGTGGCATCAGACGGGGACTTGACTCTAGTCTGCAACTATGAAGAGACATGAGAGGTGTAGGATAAGTGGGAGGCCCCCGCAACGGGGCACCACCAGTGAAATACCACTACTCCTATTGTTTTTTCACTTACCCGGTGAGGCGGGGGGGCAAGCCCTGAGGGGCTTTCACTTCTGGCTACAGGCGCACGCTAGGTGCGACCCCCTCTGAGGACAGTGACAGGTGGGGAGTTTGACTGGGGCGGTACACCTGTCAAACGGTAACGCAGGTGTCCTAAGGCAAGCTCAGGGAGGACAGAAACCTTCCCTGGAGCAGAAGGGCAAAAGCTCGCTTGATCTTGATTTTCAGTGAGAATACAGACCGTGAAAGTGGGGCCTCTTGATACTTGTAACTTTTGGATTTGGAGCAGGAGGTGTCAGAAAATTTACCACAGGGATAACTGGCCACAGAGTGGCACAATGACAGAGTCTGGAGGTGGCGGCAGCATCAGGAGGCTTACTATGAAAACAGACCGTGAAAGTGAGGCCTCTTGATCCTTGTAACTTTTGGATTTGGAGCAAGAGGTGTCATAAAATTTACCACAGGGATAACTGGCCACAGAGTGGCACAATGACTGAGTCTGGAGGTGGCGGCAGCATCAGAAGGCTCACTATGAATACAAACCGTGAAAGTGGGGCCTCTTGATACTTGTAACTTTTGGATTCGGAGCAGGAGGTGTCAGAAAATTTACAAAGGGATAAGTGGCCACAGAGTGGCACAATGACAGAGTCCGGAGGTGACGGCAGCAGCAACATCAGGAGAAGGCCACAGAGGTGGCGGCAGCAGCAGCAACAGGCGAGGACCACAGAGTGGTACAATGACAGAGTCTGGAGGTGGCGGTTGCAGCAACATCAGGAGGAGACCACAGAGTGGCACAATTACAGGGCCTGGAGGTGGCGGCAGCAGCAGCATCAGGCGGATACCACAGAGTGGCACAATGACAGAGACTAGAGGTGGCGGCAGCATCAAGAGTTTCAATATGAATACAGACTGTGAAAGTGGGGCCTTGTGATCCTTGTAACTTTTGGATTCGGAGCAGGAGGTGTCAAAAAATTTACCACAGGGATAACTGGCCACAGAGTGGCACAATGACAGAGCAGCAGCATCATCAGGTGGAGCCCACAGAGGTGGCGGCAGCAGCACCATTAGGCGGAGACCACAAAGCGGCACAAGGACAGAGTCCGGAGTTGGCGACAGCATCAGGAGGCCACAGAGTTGCACAATGACATAGTGTGGAGGTGGCAACAGCATCAGGAGGCCAAAGAGTGGCACAATGACATAGTGTGGAGGTGGCGGCAGCATCAGGAGACCATAGAGTGGCAAGGTGACATAGTGGGAGATGGCAGCAGCAGCATCAGGGGACCACAGAGTGGCAAGGTGACATAGTGTGGAGATGGCA
>NW_027318110.1:6117-7297 GCF_032062135.1 Pyxicephalus adspersus | reverse complement strand
AAAGCCACAATACCACTGTACCAAAAGTATTTTGTTTCCAATAGTATACTAAAGTCATATGTAGTAATTCAGGCACTTACTAGTCATCTGAGCCACTTCACCACCAGGGTCATTTTCAAGGGTTACAACCCGGGTCAATAATGTATTTCATTGGGATTTTACCATTGTTGCTGCACACCATAAGGAAGAAACATATTTTAACAAGCATCATCACAAAGAAGTCCAGGCTAAAGTTCTGTAGAAGCACCAATTATGGTTGGGCTATAACAAAAATAAACCAAACTATTCATTGGTGTAACCATGGCCTGAATACTTAATAAAGAAACAAAATATCAAACCATGTTTGGCATTTAAAACTTGGCATGTAAGGCACAGCATATAGAAAGTGGCATGCATGGTGGAAATAAACACTGTTCACCACCCTGGGAACTCCATCAAAGTATGATGTAGGATCATGGTATAAGCAGGAAAATGTGAGAGCAGGATGGTTGAAACTTCTTGGAAAACCAGTTTTAGTGACTCAATTGCAGCAACAAGATGGACCAGTGAAAATGTAAATTTTCTACTTTGGACCCACTTTAAAGTGGAAATATCAAAGAGCTTGTTTATTGTCGGGTACTGTATTACAAGTTCTTTGCTTGTTACAGGCCAACTTCAAGTAGATTAAATATTTGGCTTTGAGCAGGCACATAAGACTGAATTCCACATTACATTTTCTTTTTCTGAATGTAGGAGAACAAGTTGGAGAAGAAGGTTACAATGTGGGAAAATCTCTCTACTGTATTCCCCTTGAGATCACTAAACCCTGTATAAATTTCAGATTAGCAAGTAGTTGTTGGTAGGGATGGACTTTATACCTAAACACACATCTTACACAACTTGGTAATCACTTTTTTTTCTTCTTCTATAGACTTAGAATGGAAAATAATTTATGTGGGTTCTGCTGAGAGTGAAGAATACGATCAGGTCCTGGACTCTGTGTTGGTAGGACCGGTACCAGCAGGACGGCACATGTTTGTATTTCAGGTAATATTACATGCAATAAACAAGGTTGGTTGGTTGGTTGGTTGGTTAGTGGTAATCTCTACCTTCTCTATAGGGTAATGTATTTTTGGGGTGGAACCTTGTTTTTCAAAAGCGAACAATTGCATGAACCACGGATGTTACTATCAACAATGGT
>NW_027318110.1:0-1419 GCF_032062135.1 Pyxicephalus adspersus | reverse complement strand
GCTTTAGTAGCAGCAGGGCAAACAAACAAGGAGTAGTTTCCGGCATCTTACAGAGATTTGAGTAACCATGAAGATTACATTTCAGATCCTTGTGCAAAGTCCTCTCCACAGCAGTAACACTAGTTGTGGGACATGGCTACTAAATGCTCACAGCCGCAGACACAAGCCAGTCAGCAGTGTGGATTGACCATGGAGATCTGAACCAAAATCATTCAGAATATCATCTTAGGGTGGGAGAGAGATTTTTTTGGATAGACCAAATTTTGCCAGTCCTGCAGTTCCCAGACCTATAGTTCAGCTCCCCATAAAATTATATAGGGGAGTTTTTTGGATGTGTCTAAAGGGAGTGATAAAGCAATGTTAAAACTAGGCACCCCAGGAGCTCAATTGTCACATTGTCATTCAAAAAAAGAAGTTTGGGGAGCATTCAGAATTGCCATTCTACAACAAGGTTGTTTAAAATAACATCAGAACACCTTATTTCATCCTATTACAATTTTGGTAAATAACAGCAAATGTACATAAAATAGGCTATTTTGTGACATAAGTCAGGGGCGTGTTAAGAAGATTTTGCCAATAGAATACCTAAAAGATAAAAAAAAATCAACTACCTCTACACTTTACCTAAAATAGCAATATTACATTTTAAAGGCTGATACTTAGAAAAAGCCAGAAAAAACTTTTTGGCCAATGACACTTTTCTGAAGTGATATAAATGCTTTTTTAAAATGACGGGTCAATGGTAAACTCTGCTTTGTGTAGAACAGTGATGAATTGCCATGGCGTTGCATGGAGGCCTGCTGGTACCCTGCTAAAATTTGAAGGGGGTTGTTATACATAAAACACTATCAAAATGAACGCAACCAGATTCACCAACCTTGTAGTAAATATTTTTTAAAGAAGTGGAATATTCTAGAATGGCCAAGTCAGTCACCTGATCTGAACCCAACTGAGCATGCATTTCACTTGTTGAAGACTAAACTTCGGACAGGAAGGCCCACAAACAAACAGCAACTGAAAGCCGCTGCAGTAAAGGCCTGGCAGAACATTAAAAAGGAGGAAACCCAGGATCTGGTGATGTCCAAGGGTTCAAGACTACAGGCTGTCATTGCTAGCAAAGGGTTTTCAATCAAGTATTCAAAATGAACATTTTATTTTCAGCTTTTTAATTTGTCCAATTACTTTTGAGCCCCTAAAATGAAGTGATTGTGGAGAAAAAAAAGGCTTTAGTTCCTTACATTTTTATGCAATATTTTTGTTCAACCCACTGAATCAGAGCTGAAAGTCTACAGTTCAACCTCATCCGATTTGTTTCATTTAAAAATAGTTGTGGTAATGTACAGAACCAAAATTACAAAAAAGTTGTATGTTCAAATATTTATGGACTTAACTGTACATATCGCAGTGCGATGTGTTTTA
>NW_027318109.1:4709-7298 GCF_032062135.1 Pyxicephalus adspersus | reverse complement strand
AGAGAAATGTTTGCTTCTCTATTTGTTACATCTACCTATTCATCCAGTGGGCTTTGTTTCCCGAGAAAAGTGCTTACTGGCAGCAATAAGTAACCAGGGTTTCTTCATTCACACGTCCCTGCTGATATGTCAGCAAAAACACATATTTGATATTTATCACCATTTATCACCATATGTATGTACGTTATTATTGCATGTTGTTGCTTCGTCCTAAGATGTTTTTTTCTTCCCCTACTTCTAATTTAAGGATAAGTATATATATATTACACAAATCATCAAGTTATTGTGTGATTTAATGGGAGGCTGAATCTGGAAAGTGCACCATAGAGCTTAAAGTGTTTATTTGTATCTACCGGTGACAAATGTATACAAATTTTCTCATTTACACATCTAAATACCAGATAACATCATGTTAATATTTTGTCTTACATAAAGTCATGTATGACCATGTAAAGGGCATGAGTAAATCTCAAAATAACCCTTACATCCCAGAATGCACAACCTACAACGTGCTTATTATGGATGTAGAACACCCTAGTATCAATAGCACCTTTCTCTCTGGTAGTCAAGGGATTAACAACAGACATGCAAGCTAACACCAGACACGTCAGAAGACAGTAAACACAATATTAACAGGTATTGGATTTGCAGCAAAAAAATTTAGCTGCATTTATTTTTCATTCAACCATTTTCATTCTTGAACAAAGTCTTTTTCATTCAATCAGCTTTTTTTTCAATACAATACTATCTCTCCAGCCAAACATAACTCCTCCCCTGATGCTTTTCAACCTTATTTAGGGCTTATTCATATAAAGGTAATGGGTTTTTGTGCTTCCAAACCACATCTAATCTTACACAGGCTTGTGAATGTGAATGTAAGAACTTCAAGGACAAGCTAATTTGTATAATGTATACATAATGTATAATTATGTATAATGTATACATACTGTATAATGTATCTCAACAATGTATACTTGTCTTGTGTAACGCACTGCGCATGTGTGAGATCTGCAATTTTTGTCTCTTTGCACAAAAAGGCTCCTTCTGCATATGCCCCAGACGCTTGAGCATGCGCAGAAGGAGCGCCCAAGAGGCTTTGTGCTCCCATTCATTCTCAACCGCCTAGGTGTTGCTTTTATGTAAAGTAAAAATTGTGAGTTTAGGTATGCTTTAAGACATCTAAAGGATAGTAACTCTCCGTGGTGCTGAAAGCACTGCTGGAGGGATTCTCTCTATACACTGTAAGGGCAGGGCATCCTTGGGACACATTATTTCCACAGAAATCTAAGTAGAATTATGAGAGGATCCCATGGAGGAAAAAAGGCACTGGGAGGGATAGCCAGAGCTGCTTTTTATATCAATAGAGGAACTTTGAATTGTATAGAGTAAAAAATTAAAAAATCCAACTTCATTTACCCTAAATGTTCCTTTAGTTTCCAATAACATTTTTTTATAAAATATTTTTATTTTTTTTTTTTATAATGGTCTCCTTGTCCTTGATATTAGCTTGACAGACCAGACATATGGGCTGGTAAGAAATACTTTTTGAACATTTGCCTACACAATTTTTGTTTACTTTTACATTTTACACCCCCACACATAAAACCAGATTGACACATAAAACATGGGCTCAGGACACATTGTAAATGTATAGGGGATGCCATTGTTACGTTGAAAGGGCAATATGGAATATGAACTTATTGGAGATCACATTTAAAGACCATGAACAAGATGACTGTGAAAGTTGTGCCCCAAATGTAAAGCAAAGAGCAAACGAGAAACTCTCCATTCTTTCTTGTTTTGTGTTTCTATTTGTATTTACAAAGAAATGTGAATAGTATGTACTTACCCCTAGAACACTATGCATTGAAGCATTTCTATCACATACAGGAAAATTCCGACTTTAAGAGTTAACTGCGCATAAGTACTAAATAATATGGGTTGATCTGGGAACCTGACTGCAGAGATATTAGATGTTCTGAAGAAGGATGAGGAGGTATTTTGAAAATGTTACACAGCACAGAATTTCTTTGTATGTACCACAGTTTACATTGTAAACACTACATAAAGGTGCACACTTAAGAGTCTGGAGTGTGGATCCTGATATTCTTCTCTATTTTAACAGTTTTGTCATTCACTGAGATACAGGACCACTAGGGGGTGCTACTGCTTGTATGGAGGAGGTGTGAGCCCTGAGAAGGGCCAAGGTGCAAAGTCTAAGCCGTAACCAGGTTTTCTCCAGAGCCTCTGATAGTGAGGGTGTTGCGCCGCTGGTTACAGCCAGGTTGCGGTCCTTGGGCACACCGGTGAGCAAGAACGGTACGAAATCACATGGCCGAAGGATAGTCTAGGAAAGCCGGGATTGAGGCAGGCAGCAAACAAGAGGGGTCAGGTCAAACGCCAGGGATCATTTGCCAGGGATCCAGAAGACAGACACTAGTGACACAGTGGCCACTGCGGGCACAGGGAACACAGGAGACACTGGAAGCAACAGGAGGCACAGGAGACTCAGGAATATCCACCGACAGACAGGAACACTGAAACAGCACCGGGAAATTAGCTGGGAACCAACAGACTAGATACCGAAAG
>NW_027318109.1:0-1505 GCF_032062135.1 Pyxicephalus adspersus | reverse complement strand
TATATATATATATATATATATATTTCTGGTCATATGAATAAAACATATCCAAACTCATGAACTAATCATTTTTGTGTTCCCCATATTAGGACAGCTCCTAAAATACCCCGCCATAGGCAAATCATGTAAATATTTTCTAAACCAGTGTATATTTTAAAGAAGTTTTACAGCTATTAAATCTTGTAAAAACTTTTATAATTATAAGTAAGTTAAAAAAAATACACACAACCAAATATGATAAAACATCATAATGTTGATGGTTTTAAAAAAATAAAACATTGTAAAAATGACAGTAAGTCATTGTATACACATTCATACACACACACACACTCTGTATGTCAGGCACTTTATATAACTGTGCAGTGTTTGCTTTATTGTCTGTCTGCAATCTCCAGTTGATTGAGAACACATAAATCTTTGTTATTAGATTGCTTTTCACATTTCTGTGGCGTCAAAGCAAATCATTTTATAAAGTGACCTTCAACAACAGAAATATTGTGTCTTCATCTGACACGTATCTCTATTCGGCACATTAAGAACTGTGCTACATACTATTACTTCATACTATTTACTATTTCATTGTAAAGACCTAATACTGCCAATCTGCTTCAACTGGCCGAAAAAATATGAATTCTGTTACATCAACAAAATCCAATTCCTTTGAAAGACGTAATGTGTTTTAATAAAGGCCCCTTAAACAATTTTGTTATTTAAATGTTTTCAGAACAGATGCAATAAATACATATGAGCAATCAATATAAAACACTATGAATTCTTACTGCAATTTTATGAGAATACATTATATTTTAGTGACAACTAAATAACCAAAAACATTTACCTTAAATAGTCACGGTTCTTGGGAGAACTTACTTAACATAATGACCAAATAGCTAGAGCTAAAGAACATTGATACTTTTATTACTATTAGGAGTTATTAGGGTTTGGCTGTTTTTTTTCGGGGGGTTGTGTCAGCATACATAAGCAATGAATCCCAAAATTAGGTTTTATGTTGCTTTAAAGCTGCAGTTCATTCTGCTAATATTTTGCATTTCCTGGTTCCTCTTTTCCATCCTCAGGAAAATGCTAATAAAATTACAGAATATATCCTGCCTGTGTTTCATTACATACCTGATCTTCAATCTAATTACATAATGGCAAAGTCTCTGCTGGATGGCAAGGTGCTATACGTAAATTTGTAAAAATGGGAAGCTGCAGTATTGCTCACATATGATGCTGAGTATTCATGAGCTGAAATCCAATGAATAAAAGGGAGAGGTCATAATGGTTCAGTTTGGGTCAAAAAGTTTCTAAAATGTTAGATGTTTAGGATATAGGGCTGACATTGTCTGGCTTGCTGTAGCGTATAGATTAGGATCAGGTATCAGCTGTTTTAAAATCCAGTAAAGTTCAACTCTATTAGACCTGTACCTTTGGCTCTGCTGAATGATACTGTTAAGATAAAGGTCAATTTATCCAAATAGCCTTCAAATTTTGCAAAAAAAAAA
>NW_027318108.1:3834-7301 GCF_032062135.1 Pyxicephalus adspersus | reverse complement strand
ACACGCAGGATCAGATATCTGGAGCTGTCTTATAAACGGGTGAGTGTCTTATTTTAATTATTTTTTTAAAAATCAGGGGTGGCTTACTTAATGGGAATGTCCTAAAATCGGGGAAACACGGTAGCAAAAACAAAGGTTTGTTTCATTTTTCCCTCCCAAGGAGCATATACCTTACCTTTACTCCTGCCTGAAGATTGTCTCATTGCTTCATGCTGTATGCATAATAGGTTGAGTTTATTTGGAAGCAAGGTAAACTACCACATTTTTTTTCATAACAACCAAAGGAGGAAAACAAAGGCAGAATGAAAAAAAATATGCAGCACTGCCCATACACTGTAAATCAACTGTTAACTGCATAGTGCCCATGTAAAGCATTCAGTCTACTACAAAAAAGCCACTCCTGTCCTAAAAGAAAAAAGGAAATTCACACTTCTAAACGTACCACAGTCAAATGTGGGTTAAATGACTGTTCTTATCAATATTCCCCTGATTAAAACAATTGTGTGGGTACCTTGATGGTCCTAAATGTGGGCACATAATCTGTGACTAGCAAAAGTTTTATCAAATAACCTTAATTTTAATTTTTTTATTTTCCATTTTAAAAGCATGGTTAATATGAGAATGTTTGATTTTAGGTGCAAAGTTATAAAAGACTGACCCCTGTTAAGATTCTTGATCATGCTCTTGGATCCTTGGATAACCTTCGCCCTGGGGACTGTATAGTCTGCTTCAATAAGAATGACATCTACTCTGTTAGCCGCCAGATTGAAGCTCGGAGCTTAGAATGTGCTGTGATATATGGAAGTTTACCTCCAGGTAAATATTTTTTTTTTGTTGTGCTGTCTTGAAGACTGCAGCAAATTTAAGATCTTGGCACCTCAGTCTTTGTACAAGCCTCCAATAATCGTCTGGGTATTAGGCATGCAAACTGATATGACTGTAAACCAGTTGGGCTTTACTGCATAGTATAAAGATGTTAAATGAAAGGCAAATCTGATATATATTCAGCAGTAACCTGCTGCTTCCTCAACACCTATTTACAGTATTGGCCAATCTTTTTAGTTTGATGGAAAATCGGGTTTCTGGCAAGGAAGCTTTGGATTACAAAACTGGCTAAAAAATGTTTGCCTGGTAAGTGTTCGCACATATATCAGCAGTGCCTGTGGTTTTTTGTAGAGGTGTCTTTGGCTTGCTTTAGTCTAAGCCTAAGCTAGGTAGGGGCCAGACTAATATCTCATCCATGATATACCACCTTATATTCTTCACTGCATCAATATGTTTACAGAGAGGCTCAGTTTTAAAATGTTCACAATTTGAACCTTTTCAAAAAAATTGGTTTTATAGCAGATCTTTCTGAAGGCTTTCTGTTGGCATTATTAAAGCTACTTTTTTTTTTTTTTAAAGGTACAAAACTTGCACAAGCAAGTAAATTCAATGATCCAAATGACCCGTGTAAAATTTTGGTTGCCACAGATGCCATTGGAATGGGACTGAATTTGTAAGTTTATTTACCTTTGTTTTATACTGTGTTCTGTTTAAATTTATGGGTATGTGCTTGTTGTTAGGAACACCAACTCTTTCAGTCTGACATACATTGATTTTTATGTCTGCATAACCACCCCCAAGTACCAGACCAATGTTTGTTTAGAGCTGTGGGCTTTTGTCAGAACTGACTTGGGGTGGTGTGATTGTTTGATTACCTTCCATTAAACATTAGACACCTGTATTGCTTAGAGACCCAATAGTGAATTTGCTGAATCTATAATAAGTGAATTTGAAGTTGAAAGATTACATTTAAAAATTGGTTTGTTAAGGATAGAAGGGGCAGAGAAGGGCAGAGAAATGTTCCACTGGGCTGCCCCTGGTCCCAGCAATTTAGAGCACAGACACTGCCTCCAATAGTATCACAGTGTGCTTTTATCTTAATTCAGGATGATCACCAACTGGCAGATTTTAGAGAAAATATTGGCTTTAGGACATCTGTCTCTGTTTGTTCTTATTACATAGAAAATGTATGTGATAACATGAGCTAACAATGCTGAGCAATGGTCTCACTGTACAGAAATTCTCTATATGGCTTTATGATTGCCTGTTTTTTTTTAAACCGTACTTGAATAGTTTTATTGAGTGGGCTATATAGCTATATGATTTATCCGTAAGTTTTTTTTTTTTTTACAGTTTCCATGTGATGTCAATTCACAAAAAATCAGCATGCAGTAATGCATCAAGTCCTCTAAGTCTTACATCTAAAATTTATTTGGAAATGTATTTATAAATTTTTCTTTTATGCTTTTATAGTTTGCTCGACAGTTCAGCAGGAACGAACCTCTAACTTTCCAGTGGATCTGTAAACATGTACACTGGCCTCTTTCTCCTCCAAAAACTATAAAGGATTTAATGCATCTAGAAGCTGTTCACGATATCTTGGATCTCTATTTGTGGTTAAGGTGAGTGAGTCCAGCCAAATGTACACTGTCCGAGGCCCAACAAACCTAAGGAAATTGGTAGTGCCTTAGAATTCCTTAAAGGCCAGTTTAATATCATTGGCTCTTTTGTGTTTTGTATATAATACACATTTTTGTTTTTTACTCCAGTGATCTCTAGCAGGATTTACTTGCTGCTGTCCTGTTGAGGCAGTAATCATATTAAAATATCTTGTGTTTCCCTGTAGTAATGTCTGTTTTTTAAATTTATTTAACTGTAAGGTAGCATAGATTACCTACCATTTCCAACTTTGTGCAGGACATCAAAAAGAGGCTAAAAGATGTCTCAAAGAACTCCAAAACTCTGGAGTTAACTCTGCTGTTAAATTGCAAAGTAGAAAAAGCTATTGAAAAGCAATTTCTAGGAAAAATAATTTTCGCTGTCTAAAAGGAACATTAGAGGAAGACTACGGTTTGCATGTTTATTTATACCAGTGTTGTGAAGAATGTTGGCAAATATATTTTGCTTTGGGTTGCTTTTGTTGCTTCAGTAGCTGAATAACTTCCAATCAGATATGAGTTCTGCATCATATCAAAGTGTACAATCTGTCCCAAAGTCACAGCAGAAATAGATCCTATATAAATGTTATAGGGAATTTCAATTAAGCAAGAAACCTCACAAACCAATTGCAACTGAGGACATTTCACATGAAGAGAGAAGTTATTTCCACTGAAAGGGGAATTACCAACTTTTAAGGCAAAAGGTGTATTTTTCCCTTAGTAAATGCTTATTTCTGAATTCAAGAATACAAGAAAATGCTATTTTTTTTCTTGAGTTTTCTTCAAAGTATATTGTCTTTATATAGGGACAGATGTTTGACAGATCTAATGTTTGTCTTATCAAATACATGAAAATATTGAACAGGTTATAAACCATGAGGTTTATGATACACGCAAAGTGAGTAAAAGGGGGTCCCCTTCATAGAGGGTTCTTGGTATCTCATAAAAAATTCAATGAAACTTAGAAAATATTAGGAAAAAAAA
>NW_027318108.1:0-2328 GCF_032062135.1 Pyxicephalus adspersus | reverse complement strand
GTTCCTGGCGGGGGCACCTCCTAAAATGGCCTAGTATTCAAAAAAGTTTGCTGACCCCTGTTTTAAAGGATACATTTTTGTAGTAATGTAGGGCATTCTATCTACTATTTTCAAAGCCGGCTCCAAAGCTTCCACAGAATTCCTGTTTCATGACACTCGATATTTCCCAACCTCGTCTTTTGCAGCCGGGCTGTCAAGTTTCCATCCCTGTGGACCCCTTTGCTCCATAAAACATTCCTTTTAGAGCAGCACACAATATGTAGAGTTGCAGAGATATGTAGTGTTGGCAAAGAAAAGAACATTTCAGAAAAAATTACATTTCAGTAATGAGCACCACTAATTTACAGGTAAGTGTTCACAAATATTTTAATATATAATAGAAAATATCTGAACTGTAGAACACAGTACAGTGGTGGTATTTTTTGGCAACAAGAGCTCATATTTAAGATCTCTAGCCAGACATTGCTATCATTGCATGCATTTGAATTCAGTGATATGAATTTCAATTAATTGAATTTGGATCTTATTCGAATGACCCTTCGAGCAAAATTCATACTACCTTTCTTTCATGGTTGCTTTCTCTCACAATGGGCTTCATTTATTAAAGCTTGCCAAGGCTAAAGAGAAAAAAAACACCTTCATCAGTGAAGCTGGGTAATCCAGCAAACCTAGAATGGATTTGCTCCAGGTTTCTAACCTTTGCTAGCAAATTACATGACAAAATAAATCCATTCCAGGTTGGATTACCCATGTTCACTGATGAAAGTAAATCTGGCCCTGCAGCTCAGCAGGTAGCCTAGCACTGTGTTAATTACTGTGAGCATTGCTGGGGGGCTTGCTGTCAAAAGAAGAAAATACAAACCTGCTGAATGTGACCTAAATTTTTGTATTCTGGGGACTGGATGAGAGCAAATTTATAGCTGTGCACATACTTTCTTTTCATGCATTGCATAAATAGAACTTGAAGAACACTAGTTATGCCTAGTCGTCTAGTCATGGTTAGGATATGGCTTTTTTTTTTTTTAAAAAACAACTAATGTCCACATAATATGTTGGTGCTATATAAATCATGTTTAATAATAATTTAAAGGAAAAATACATCCCTTAATTACATGTAGTAAGTGCTTGTACTCCACAGGTTTAAATAAGGATTTTTTATTGCTAATTACTACTTTTTTTTTTTTTTTTTTTTTTTTTTAGTAATGACAGGTTTGCTTTAAAAATGAAAGACCCGCCTTGCTAAGGGTTGTGTATAGCATTATGCAAATTAGACCAATATCCTACATTTTGGTACACTATGTTACAGGAAATGGTACATTCAGAATAAATGACACCATTCTCATATGCCCATTTGGAACAGAAGTATGAATGAGACCCAAAACTGCAGTTATAAATGCTTATGTAGCCCGACCTCTTTCTGTATGATAAAGTAACATTTCACCCACAGTTGACAATCAAAAATCCGGTCACCGATAATCCAGATCCTTCAGTTTTCCGACATGAATTTCAGATCGCATTTTCATTACAGGGGCTGTAGTACACTGTTTGGCCACTTATGTTTTGATGGCGCTGTTCTCCAGAAACAACTGTTTAGGTCTTGCTTGCTAAACTAAATACACGCTGAGAGGTCCCTGCTGCCTGCTCCCTGGAACTGTGCCAGATGTCCGCGGTGCTGCGAGAGGAAGGCTGGCCTGTGTGTGTGAAAGTTCATAATCTCTATATTTATTCAATGTCCAAAATGCCTAAAATTTTGGAAGACAGACAGACAACCAGAATTTTTTAGTAGCGGTCAGCATATATATTTTTTTTTTTTTTTTTTTTTTACTAATGACAGGTTTGCTTTAAAAATGAAAGACCCACCTTGCTAAGGGTTGTGTATGGCATTATGCAAATTAGACCAATATCCTACATTTTGGTACACTATGTTACAGGAAATGGTACATTCAGAATAAATGACACCATTCACCACATGCCTATTTGGAACAGAAGTATGAATGAGACCCAAAACTGCAGTTATAAATGCTTATGTAGCCTGACCTCTTTCTGTATGATAAAGTAACATTTCACCCACAGTTGACAATCAAAAATCCGGCCACCTATAATCCAGATCCTTCAGTTTTCTGACATGAATTTCAGATCGCATTTTCATTACAGGGGCTGTAGTACACTGTTTGGCCACTTATGTTTTGATGGCGCTGTTCTCCAGAAACAACTGTTAGGTCTTGCTTGCTACACTAAATACACGCTGAGAGGTCCCTGCTGCCTGCTCCCTGGAACTGTGCCAGATGTCCGCGGTGCTGCGAGAGGAAGGCTGGCCTGTGTGTGTGA
>NW_027318107.1:6074-7308 GCF_032062135.1 Pyxicephalus adspersus | reverse complement strand
CCATTCCATGTTTTCTGGATCACCCAGCTTCACTTCTGAAAGTGTATTCTCTCCAGCCTTGGAGAGCTTTCATAAATCAGGCCCAATGTTTCTGACCAGACAAAGCGCTGGTAAGTCAGTAACGTGGTCCTTTATCCTCAGACAGGGATAGAAAGAGATAGAGAATAGAGGAGAGAGTTTAACAGATTATTGAACAGACTATGATGGCTCAAGGAAAAAAACATGTATTATCTTGATCAGATGGCATAAATAGGACCAATGCTAGATAAAAACACTGTACTTGACTTAGTGCTATGTAGAAAGAATTTTACAAAGTTCTTTTCACTTGTTTATTGGCATCACACCAGCTGCTAGTTAAGGGGTAATATTTCACCCTTCCTGTCTGTGGTAAATATTTCTGATCGTAGAATGCATGAAATAGCCTGGCAGCAGAATCCGGGACTTCAGGCACAGGCAAGGTGCCAGTCTCACTTCATAAGACAGCAAAGTGATGCTAGGGTCTGCCAGCCATAATACATTAGTAGTACATAAACTACACATTTCAATTACAGCTTATACCTGTAATACAGTCTATATAAATATGACAATGTTTTTTTTATTATGCTATTAAAAGGGAAAGTTATTGTCGCTTTTTGCATTTTTATAATGATACATAAATATTATTTTACTGAAATACATTTATTGAAATACTATAACATGTTGTATGCAAACAATATTTTTCCAGGCATTTACTGTGTCAGTTTAATTTGAGATGAACTGATGGTTCTTTAGACCTTGGTGTAGAGAAGTAGGGAATGTGGCATTCAAAATTATTTGGCTAAAGTTTACCTTGATGTACAAAAATCTGAAAGAGCTTGCATTTTTTTAGACCATTCTGACATAAGGCATAGTGTGTCATGCTGTCCATTTCAGCACACTTTTTCTGAAGATTTGTTGGAGTACCATTCACAATAAACAGCATCACAACACACAAAACAGACATTTAACAGGTGTAACCACGTGCGGTGCAGTGTGATTGGATCCCCAGTGTTTTATTTAAGATACATACAGATACAATCTAATGTTTCCTCTGTCTACAAAGACTTTTATCAACAAAAATTATATATCCCGCTACAGCTCCATGAGTTGCATTCAGTGCTTGAGCGCACTAAGAACTGGAAAAGGTAGAAACAATTCTGTTTGAGCTCAAGTCTTGTCAGTACAGGAGAAGAATTTTCAAGAGTTTTATGCAAAC
>NW_027318107.1:0-1756 GCF_032062135.1 Pyxicephalus adspersus | reverse complement strand
ACATATCCCAGGAGGCTTCGGGCTGCTCCTTCTACGCAGGAGGGGCTTTTTCCTGCATTGGAAAATCTCACACATGCGCAGTAAAGGTAAGTGTGATTATTTTATTTTACATATAGTAGTTCTGTCTTAAATATATTCTGTTTACTTTCTGTCTCCCCAAACTTCATATCATGGCAGTTACTGCATTGATGAATAGTGATAAAGTATGATGCAGCTCCTTCATTATTTTATGGTGATGAGCAAGGTCATAGACATCCTCTTAATACAAAGCTCTATGTAATGCAAGTCATTACAATTTGCTGTCCTTTAGTGGGTCCAAAAGTTTTAGTCATGCAATTTGACAGAGCAAGTAAAAAAGGTGGTCTAAGTGCTAACTGAACAAGCCAGGGTTTGAAAGTCACTGCCAAATTTTTTTTCCTGCAGACATCTGTGGGCTTTAGACATGCAGGTCAAAGTGATCAAGTTGAAAAAGAGGGAAATTCCTGGATTAGCTCAGCAGTGTATTTATGAAAGATGAAACTTTGGCTGGAATGACTCACATACAATAGCAAACTGTTATGGTAATGAACTGCAGTGTTACATCATGTGAATAATAAAAAACTCACAATGAATACGGCTATACTAGATATATGTTTCAAGGAAATATGAATGTGCAGAAACTCTTTACCGGACAACAAGTTTATAAATGTGCTAATTTAAGTTAAAGATTATACATAATAAAGCAACCAATTGAGAGTACATTTATTTTTTTCTATTTTTGCTGCATATAAAAATGTAACAGTTCATGGTTACTGCAAGGACTACCAATGTGTATCCTTACATTATTACTGTTTGCCTGTAATGTTCACAGATAATTGTGAACAAGCTACAGCATACAAACGTGATTTGATAAGAATTGTGTTTTGCAGTACAGTGTTTTAACTGATTTCTGAACATACTTCAGCTTAGTGCTGTGTGCTTAACATATTTACTATTGCAGACTTAAGGATTTCTTTTTAACAGTGGTCTCTATCAACAGGTAGAAGATGTAGGTATTTATTCTTACCTTTTGCAGGAAGAACATTTGTGCAATTTGTTTTCTTATTTAAATTAGGTACTAAAACTCTTACAGTTAGAGACAAATTGGATCTTCACACTAAACGCTACAACCCCACCAGGACTCAATGATGTATTCACTTTTAAACCATTTCTAGGGTATATCTCCAACATATTAATATATGACATGGACTTCTTTCGACATAACATTGCATGACAGAAATTCTTCCCATCCATACATGGACAACATTCCCCTAGACATTCCTAGAATCACATGCCCTCTTTTCTGGGTTCTCTATATAATTTTTCTTATAATCTTCAGAAATAAATTATAGGAATGACTTAACAACAACATAATATCTTGTAAGATAGTTTACTGTACCCAATATGACTATAAAAAAAATTAAAATAGTATTTTTCTTCCACAAAGGAGAATGTATACCCTACAACACAACTTTTCTGTCATAAAATATGGAATGAATCAAGGATGTTATGAATATAATTATTATATAAAGTAGGCCCAAGATTGTACACCTAAACTTAACTATAAAACTATACATACTAGGATTGACTGTAATCACAAGATTATATATTTTTGATGTCTTCATGTTGATCTTCTGGTACTGCATTTTTTGAATACAAAACTATATGTATATTTTTCAACTGAACTGCATATCATAGTGTAACAGTGAGATATTGACTCCCCTGCACTTTTTTGATA
>NW_027318106.1:0-7315 GCF_032062135.1 Pyxicephalus adspersus | reverse complement strand
GCAATCTACGGTGAAATGACAAGATGAAGGGTCTTTGCTTTGAACACTATAAAGTTTAAGTTAAAGCTGTTCTGAATAGGTTGACAAATAGATATGTAGTTTATCCACCAACCATCAGTAGACATGTTCAATAGTTGGTAAAAGATTTGATCTCCGTATTCCTGGAGTAATTCAAGCTGCCCTTTCTGTAGTACATCACTTGTACACATAATGTTGATTTTGGTTTTCTTTTCTTTTTTTATTGTAAGACTGAGATATTATACACTGACACTTGAAAAATTAAGAATAATCTTTTTGAGATTATTTGTTAACCTTCCTATAACTTTAGGGTCATTTACAACCCATTTTCATTTTTTAAATGAATATAAGTACCACATAAATTTGTTTATTGCATCAAGGTTTTTTTTACTTTGTCAGGATCCTCTATGTAAACAAAATTTTGCTCTCAGTTACAGAACATCACACTAACAGCCATCCCTCTCCCCTCCCTCCTCTGTTCAGGGTTTATCTCTCAAGCTTCTTATCTGTAGCAAAACAGGCATTCTGGACATAGAAGGAACTATTCAGTTAGTCTTGTTACTTGCAAAGCACACATCTCCTATTTGCAAAAATTGCAAGATATACAAAAAGTGAAATTATGGATTATATCTTGGATGAAAATGAGACAGAGGCTGCAGACCAGCATAGTGATAGGGATGAACAGGTTTCTGAGACGGAAGACCAAGTAGAGTATCAACCAGAATTCACAGACACATCTGATGAGGAGGACACCACTGCTGAAGCTGCTTCCATTCCCGCTGAAACATTTAAATCTAAAAGTCGTAACATCTGTTGGAGTTCAGTACCTCCTGACATACATGGCAGACGAGCTGCTAAAAATATTATCAAAATGAGCCCTGGAATCACAATGTTTGCTGTAACTAGAGTAAGTGACATCAATACATGTTTTGAATTGTACATGCCATTGTCACTAAAAAAAAGTGACAATGAATGAATGTCAAAGAATAAAATTCTTATGAAAAATCTTGAAGGAAAAAAAGGTCTTGGGGACATGTGGAATGACATTGATGAGGAATGCCTGGATGCTTATATTAGAGTTCTTCTTCTTGCTGGAGTGTACAGATCCTGTAATGAGGCCACTCATAGTCTCTGGGACGCGTCATACCCCCTAGCGCTCTAATTATGTCCAAATTTTTACACAAAAAGCGGTTCATTGTTTTGCATGAAATTTCTTTTTACATTGTAGGCCTATAATTCTTAGGCATAACTCATCGAAGTATGTCAATATTTACGAAGTATGTCAATATTTAATACATTTAATAATAAACTTTTAATAAAAAAAAAAACTAAAATCTGGTAAAACAAGGGTGCATAAAAACAGGTACTGAAACCTGTAATGTAACTGTACGGTAGCATATATTTTAATGATTACTTTGTATAGGATTCAATAGAGTTATTTTGTATTGAATCCAATTTAAAATATTTTAATTTCCCACTTCACCTCCCGCACGCACCAACGCATGAACTGACATTACCGGGAACTCTCGGGGAAGGTCAGCGCACTCCCTGGCTGAAGATTGGAGGAAGAAGATGCGGCCAGAGGACAGACAGGACGCCGATGAGACCAGGTAAGTGTTTTTTTTATGTTTTTAGCTACCCTGAGTGTGGCTGGGGGTTATCGCTTTTAGCATGTTTGTTTATACCCTGAGCCACAACTGGGAACACCGCTAAGGTGGTTAATAAACCTTAACTTCCAATTGCACTCATTACTATTGCATTCATTTCATTAAAGCATATATAAATGCATGGAACCTTTGGAATCATGGAAATAGCGGGGAACATTACTAATTGATAAAAGTACAGCACAGCAAACAAAAAAACATAGTCACCTAATACATTTCTGGTAGAGCCAGCAGGAATATATTTTAACTGATTAATAACAATATCTAAATAAAACAATCATTATGTTATTAAACATGTACAAAAAAGGATTACCATTGTCTTTTGTTGACTTAGAAAATATTGGCATCTTTGGCCGGTTAGAAAATTCATCACCATGGTTGAGTAGAGCATCTTTAACAGTGTCATACCCACACAAGACAACAATTTTTTTCATCCCGAAATGAACAGTAAATAGGTTGCCATATTTCTTCGACAGCTGTAAATGCAATAAACATTAATCCCAGAATTTATTAAAAAAAAATAAAATAAATCTGTATTTAGAACATGGAATGTGCATGTTTCCCCATGCTTTGTGCTTCTAAACATTGTAAGTACAGTAATACAGTCAATTTCAAGGGGTTGCAATCTAGGGTGCCTTTCCTTAAGGCAGCTTGGGCTGCCCAATGCTGTATGCAGGATAGTTTTTTCCACACCGCTTTCTTTCCTCCATGCCATCATGGCCTCTGCCTTCTGCACCATATAGGAAAACTCCATAGACATCTGATGTAATGGCACAAATTCAGCCAATGACCAATACTAAGCATCAATGCCAGCCCAGTGAGAGCTCTGACCCTGACACTCATGCTGCATCCTTCTGGTAAGTCTTACATGACACTCACAGGTACTGTCAGACACATTGGTGGTAGCAGCACTTTTTCCTCATCAGGTATGTTTTACTGTCATGTGAAATTGGCTGAAATCGTGGTTGTATTATGGCATGGCCTGGGCTTTTCTAAAAATGCTTTGTGAACCCGGGGTCCATGAATTAAGGCATGGGTGGTCTTATGTCTGGGATGTGGACTTGGGTCAAATATGTCATTATGGGCTGGCTGGAATGTGGACCTGGGGTTATGAATTATGACATGAGAGTCCTTTGACTTGATATGGCCCTTGGGTTATGGATTATGAGATGGGGGTCTTATGGCTTGGTATGTGAACCTGGGGGCTATTAATTATGACATGGGGTACTTATGGCTTGAATGAAAGGACATTGTGGAATTGGAGAGAGTGCAGAGAAGGGCAACTAAACTAATAAAAGGAATGGAGGAGCTCAGCTATGAGGAGAGATTAGCTGAACGGGATCTATTCTCCCTTGAGAAGAGATATTTAAGGGGGGATATGATCACCCTATATAAGTATATAAATGGTCCATATCGAGCAGCGGTCGCCAAACCTTTTGGGTCCTGCGGACCACTAAACTTACCGGCTCCTGACCGTGCATGTGCGGAGAGCCGGGTGTCAATCAAAGGTGCAAAATCTCCCCCATAGTGACACCATAACAACATAACCCGGCCCACTCTCCCATCGCGGATCTGAGCCTGCGATGGGAAAGTGGGCGGGTTATGTCCAGGGACACAACCTGTCTACTTTCCTGAGCCCGGAACTTGGACCACCAGCGGGGTCCATCTCCTGACCTGACTCGGGGTACACAGGCCTGAGCCGCAGACCACCAAAATTTTTGTGGGCGACCACTGATACAGAAAACTCTCTTCCGAACTATTAGCTTTAATTTACAAAAGACAATGGAGCTCTCGTCTAGAGGAAAAGAAGTTTAATCTCTTTTCACTTTTCCATCCTACCTCTGCAATTTTGGTAACAATTAGTTTTGTCTATTAGTAGTCACACATTCAGCTGGATATGTTCTTGTAATAAAGACTTTTCTCAGTGGCTTCAGTACTACCAGTAAAAGGAAAATCCCAACATTTATATCCTCAAACATCTTGTAAATCTGGCACCTTAAATTTGCAATATGGCAAAAAAAAAAAATTGCCTATTTTTTCTTCAATTTCTCCACTAGAGAGACATGGTACAATCTATGAAAATAAATTGACCTTCTGAACCTGACATCTAGATTATTTGTGGCCTGGCTATAAGCCTAGGTCTATGAAGCAATGAGGAAGGTAATGCTCACACATTTGTTTATTATATAGGGGAAACCAGAATCTACATTGTATTACCATGATGAAAACCTAACTGCCCTGGTGGCCCAACTGTTTGGTGCTGGGATGGAGACTACATCAACTACTCTGAGATGGAGCATCCTAATCATGATCAAATACCCAGAAATACAAAGTAAGGAAAAAACATTGTGTTTTTGAGCGTGCTCACATTCTTTGAAAATGTTTCAATAAATAAATAAATATAAATATATATATATATATATATATATATTCAGAGAAGGACAAATGGGGGAAGGAAAGAGGGGAAGGGTGAATGATCGACCACTATACTCCCCATGTAGGAGCTTTGCATTAATTAATTAAAAAATTGCATGAAATCAGAGAGATAAATAGTATTAAACATAGTAACCAGGTTGAAGAAAAGAAAAAACAATCTATCTGACTTTGTCTCCTTCTATCATTTATTCCATGTGTCAGATATTCTCTATCTGCAACAGCCAATCCCTCAGTGAATGTGTGGCGGTGCACAAATTTAATTGAAACCTAGAAGTTTATGTTGCAATTTTTTTTCAGTGTTCTAGGCAAAGAAACCAGTCTAGTGACCTCTTTACAAGCAGTGGTATGTTTATTTGCTGTTGTTCGCAGTATATATACAGTGCTGTACAGGGCTTCCATATACAAAAAAGAAGAAAAAAATTTAAAACAAACCCTAGTTGTGTTATGGCACTCACTGGAATATACAGCCCAAGAATACCAAAAATATAAGAATATACAGCCCCTTCTGTGAGCATACCAGTATTTCTAAATCATTCACCTATCTGCTTAATTCCAGCCTGAGATAGATGCATTCCTGGGGTGAATCAAGGTTTCAGAGGGTATATGATAAAAACCTGGGTGACTCATAAATTCCAGAATGGACTTTTTTTTTTTGGATTGGTAGTAAAGCTTGCAATTTAGAGAGAACTCAATCCAGCCTGGACATGGGGGACATGAGGGTCCCGTTCACTGATATGTAATATCACACCCTTAGGGTATGCTGCTGGTGGTGGCTAAGAATTCTGTCCAAAGACCTCTGCAAAGTGGCAAGAGCATTTTGTAACCTAAAAGGCATCACTTTGTATCAAAAAGGCAAAAAAAATTAATTGAGTTAACCGGTGGGGCAATCAGGTCCTCAGTGGCAAAGTACCTCTTCACAAGCTCCACCAGATTGTCATCTGACTTAGAGTCCCCCTGGCTCAATTTTTCCAGGCCATTGGTAAAGACAATAAATAGCGATCCATGATTATTTGTATCATGATCCGTAGTCCTGAGAGGTACTCTGGTTGCATTTTCTGAATGAGGTAGATGAGATCCAACATCTGGGATCATGGCTTTCCCAATTGATAGGACCAATTGAGGAGATGCTGTAACACCCAGCTGAACCAAAATTTCCTTCTTGATCTTGCAATCCTTGGCGTCTATAGACTCCAGACCAAAGTAGGCATTTTTGATTTGATTTTTTGTTAGGAATGGGGCTACCAGTCCAGCCCAGTGATCTTTGTGCCCGACTTCTCTCTCTCTGCCATCTTGCTTAACATTACCAAGAAGGTCCTCTGGGTCACCATCTGCTGTCATCATGGACAGGAAGTGGTCAACATGTATGGTCAAATAGACCTGTTTTGGCTGCTGCACAACATGTACTATGAACCAATACTGATTATTTGTCTGCATTCGAGTGGTACTGCTTGCTGCAAGGCTACATTAGACATCACCGGCTGCTTTACTAGGTCCTCCTTTTGTTGCCACTTCAGGCCCTGGTCTTTTAAATATGAACCTGCTCTGGAGCAAGCTCCACCATATGTAGGATATGTAGCAGGGTTAGGATCCCTTGGGTGAGTCATTGTCAAAAAATACAATCCAATGACCTCTTTACAAGCAGTGGTAAGTTTATTTATTGCTGCTCACTTTATACATACGGTGCTGTGCAGGGTTTCCAAACACACATAAAGGAGAACAACTGAACCTTGTCCACTAAAAAAGAATATACAGAACTTTCTATCAAACTAGATAAGCTTAGTGTTTTCCAGCCACCTAATGCACAGATTCTAAAAGAAATGTCAAAACTGACTAACTCCAGCCTGCAGAGCAATGTCAGTGAGCATGGCCACTACCTAAATCATTCACCTATTAGCTTAATTGCAGTCTTAGGCAGGTGCATTCTTGGAGCAAATCAGAGATTTCAAAAAGTTTATGATAAAAACATAGGTGACACCAAAACATTAAAAAGAACCTTTCCAGGTCATCTAAGGGACATTCTGTCACAATCTACACAGAGTCTCTTTTTATAAAAGAAAAATTTTTACCCCTTATAAACTATTTCCAATTTCAGTTCAGCAGTGAAGAGTGGCGTATATAATCCATGGTTTGGGCTTCATTAAAGGAAACCTGTGCAGATGCTATATCACAATTATCCCTTTTTAAATAAATATACAAAAATGTGTAAATAAAGAAATAAATCCCCTTTTACTTACTGTTTTGCACTGATCTGATGTTCTTCCTTCAGTGTTTCTACAGTGAACTTGTGAGTCAGTTATATACCCTGTTATGACAGCCTTTCCTGTGTTCTCCTTCAACAGGTTTGGCAGAATTACAACTGTTCTCAGTCTCCACCCAGCTATAGAAAAAGTGATAATAAAGTGACACTGGCTGGGGAATTCAGCATTCAGCAGGTTATGTGCTATCATATATTGCAAGTGCAAAGGTTAGTGATTGTGTGATAGTAATGGGGTTTTTGGTGGTTAAGTTATTAAGTTTACCACATAAGGGGCTTGTATTCTGCTGCATCCATGTACCATATCTATAAAAAAAAATGTTAGATTGACTTAAAATATATTTATAAAGCCCTTTTTAAACATTTTGGATAAAGTTGGAGGTAAAACCATTTCTGGGTTTTTTGGTGCGTGGGGCTGGCTAGGAATGTCTACTTCACTTTCTGTCAAACAAACTAAAAGAAAATCTGTCACAATCTCTCTAATGCATCCAATGCATTGGATGGGTTCCTGTCCATTCTGCTGCTAGTTTGCAGGGCCACAGAACAAAACATACAATATTGCGGTGCACAATACTGCACTGAATGTGTGTTTTGTAAAGTCTTACAATTTATCTGCATGCAATGGGCCTAATTTATTAAACTTTTCAACTCTAAGGAAGATTCTTGGAGCTGCAAAAATTCCACCCTTTTGCTAAAAGTGAAAAATTATTTTTTAGTGACTTAAATTAAATTTTGTGAAGTAACTTTAATGAATTTAGAAGGATTTTATCCTCTTTCAGATTTTAGTCCTAGTTTGTGCTTCATGTCCTCCTGGAGAGAATAAACCCTTTTGTTTGTTCTTTTGACCACTGTTACTGAAAGTAAAGTCTAAATTATTGACCTATAACCAGAACAAGAATTTGGGGGGTCGCTTGTTCAACTGACAACTGCCTAAGAATTTCCT
>NW_027318105.1:0-7319 GCF_032062135.1 Pyxicephalus adspersus | reverse complement strand
TATTACTGGACACCAACCCCCAAAGAAGCCTCCTAAGATAAACATGAGCAGAATGTTAATGGAGATGTCACTGCAGGAGATCTGAAGCAACTGGGGAAAATCACAGAAAAAGGTTTCTATTATATCTGATTCACAGAATGCTAATTTAGAGGCAAAAAATGTGTGAATAAAAGAATAGATAAAACTGAAACACCACATGGAGGACATCAACCATACACACACTTTCCAACTCATGATCTGTATATAATGTAATGGCTGACATATGGCCGTATATCGATCATAGGACATGACAGTCAACAGAAAAGTCTCAGAGGCAGCAAAAAATATCATGAAGATTTGGGTTATGCAAGCCGGTATGGTAATATTTCTTGTCCTAGAGTGAAGATCAGATAACGTTCATGGAACAGTGGTTGAGGAACAACAGAAGTCCAAACTGGCCAGATTTCCAAGGAAGAAATACATAGGAACATGGAGGTGAGAGTCGGTGACTATGAGGACGATGATCAGCAAATTCCAGATTATTGTCAGAAGGTAGATGAGAAGGAAGAAGAGAAAGAGAGGAAACTGAAGAGCCGGAAGGTCAGACAGTCCAGAGAGAAATAATTCCTTCACAAATGTCTGATTTCCCATTGTAAGAATAGAATTCACTTTTATTTGGTGTAACACATGGGCCAGACTCCTGCTCTTTATTTTACTATAAACAATGGAAAATGTTGGAATTTTTTAAAAATATTTCTGAATCCTTCCAAATAAAAGAAAATTGAATTTACATTAAGCCTTTTCCAAAATCACAGAGGAAGATTTATATAATCTGCACCCAGCCTGTAGTTTAGAAAAAGATCAAAATCTGGTGCCCAAAAGCTAATGGAAATGTTTTGTAGCTGCCAATATTTTTGCCTGATTGTGTGTTAATTAGGATAAATAAAACAAATGAAAACAAATTACAGGTGAATATTTTTTGTCTTATCAGCTGTCCTAATAGTTTTCTGCCCATACAACCTCTTATAGTTACAACCTGCACTCAGTATTTCCTGTAGACCAAAAACAAAACAAAAAACCATGACAATCACCTAAAAAAAGCTATACAATTTGTTGTATTTTCATTAATGCAAAAAATAAAAATCAGTACTTGTGTGTGAAGGGTGATAATGCTTCATCAGATCAAACCTGATCCCATTCTGGGTCACAATACATTTTTATTAGCTGCACGTTCATACATTTATAATTCACAATTACACAATGAATGATATGACTTCTGCCAGCTCCTGAGTAAAATAAATCTCTCCAGGATACAAACCATTGCAAGAATTAATGAGTTCCTAAGTGATTAAAAAAATTAAAAAGTTATTTTTACATTTCTACATTTTACTGATAAAAGTTTCTCTAAATTTGTAAAGTTTGAAAGAAGTTAAAGTTGTGATGATAGAGTGCAATTTAAAGACTTAAAGTAGACCAAAGTAAAGTTAGAAAAAACAAGATAAAAAATAAAAGAATCGCAATGACAACAATCTGATGAAAGTTGGTCCTCCAGTTGACGTCCATTGACAAGAACTGATTATTCTCACTTTACATCCATGATAATTCATTACAAATGGTCTGGATATCTGGTTAATATGGAGGCTGTGAAGACACATAAGGCTCACCAAGCAAGGTAACACGCTAACATTACAAACGCTAAAATCAGAGATGAACT
The DNA here is from genome assembly GCF_032062135.1 of Pyxicephalus adspersus. Taxonomy (NCBI): domain Eukaryota; kingdom Metazoa; phylum Chordata; class Amphibia; order Anura; family Pyxicephalidae; genus Pyxicephalus; species Pyxicephalus adspersus. The sequence goes on along the minus strand of NW_027318105.1, from coordinate 5,626 downwards.
TTATCAGCTGAACTGCAGTGAAATGTTTAATATAACCAAAGTGGAGAAACATTTAAATTGCATCCACACCTGGCACAGACGACTAGGTCACAGAAGTCCTGACATTATAAAGAAAATAGTTGAGAATAATTATGCAAGTGGTATAAAGATTAATATGTGACCAAATAATGACATGTACACACTGCAATAAAGGAAAGATGACAAGAAAAACTTTTCCAAAGCAACAACAGAGCTCACAAACCTCTGTATTTATTCCACTCAGATCGTTGTGGTGCAATGAAAGCCATAACTCCAGGAAAGAAATATATTTTCTAACTTTTATTGATGATTACACCAGATACGCCACAATCTACTTGCTACAACAAAGATGAGGCACCAGAGAAGTTAGAACGATACCTAGACCAAGTATACAATAGGTTTGGGAGAATGCCCAGAGTACTCCGCACAGACAATGGTACTGAATATACAAGTGGTACAACCCAAGCTATTCTCAGAAAACATGGAATTATGTTTCAGACTAATGTACCATATCACCCGGAACAAAATGGGGTTGCAGAGAGAATGAATCGGACGCTCTGTGGGGAAGGAACATGCTTTTTGATGCCCTTATGCCCACCACTTACTCGGGAGAAGTGATCATGACTGCAAGATATCTCCAAAATCACTTACCAGGAAAAGCAACAACTCCATATGAACTGTGGAACAGAAAGAAACCAGATTTGAGACACATTAGATTTTTTGGAAGTAAATCCTATGTGCACATTCTAAAGGACAAACGTACAAAATGGGATGCATGTGCACAGGTAGGAGTACTTGTGGGGTTATACTGAATCTCAAAATCGTTACAGAATTTTACATCAAGACATGAACAAGGTTACAATCAGCAGAAGTGTGATTATTGATGAAAGTTTGGTATATTCAAAGTTTCGAGAACTGACACAAACTGATCATACTGAGGAAAAATCCACACCTGAGATACAAGAAAAACAAGATCAAAATAAAGCAGAAATAGAAGTTACTGCAGACAATTTAAAACCTGAAACCTGACGTTACTCCAGTCAGAAGATCAGCAAGAATCAATAAAGGTATTCCAGTTGATCATTCATCTAATATTGCTTGCATAGCGATTCAGGCTGAACCAGGTTCATTGGAAAATATGCAAAAACTACCATTTCATGAGAAGCAAATGTGGATTAGAGCTGCGGATGAAGAGATATTATGATGAACTCCAGACATGGACATTGTCAGAGCTACCTCAAGGTAAACATGTCATATGATGTAAATGGGTTTTCAAAGCAAAATGTAACTCAGAAGGACAAGTCTGTAGATACAAGGCAAGGTTAGTTGCAAAAGGATACTCACAAAAATTTGGTGAGGACTATGGTGCTACTTTTGCTCCAGTTGCTAAACAAAGTACTTTCAGAACACTATTGACAGTGGCAGCTGTACAGAACATGAATGTGAAACATCATGATATCAAGACAGCTTTTCCTATTGGTGATATTGAAGAGGACATTTACATGACACAACCAGAAGGATATGTAAATAGTGGAGAAGAGCGTCTAGTTTGCAAACTGCACAAATCTCTACATGGACATTAACAAGCAGCTTGAGCATGGAACTTAAAAATTAACCAAGTTGTTCTAGATGAAGGATTTACAAGAACCAAAGCAGAGCCATGCTTATACTCAAAACAAATAGATGGTGAATGGATGTATATATTAGTCTATGTGGATGACTTGATTATTCCTCACAAAAGGAATGATGAGATTGTTGACTGCAATGCTCAATCAACATTTTGAAACTAAAGACTTTGGTTAAATGACATATTATCTAGGAATAGGAAACGTACAGCATGGAAAGGATGGCGGATTTCTGTCGAATAAGCATACAAAAATTGATTTGATTCTTCAACAGTTCCACATGAGGCCAAAGGAGCAAGCACACCCATGGATACAACTTATCCAAAATTGGAAGGTGAAGAAGATCTTCTGCCATCCAATGACCAGAAAAGCAGTGGGGGCACTTTTAAATGTTGCAACCGCTACACGTCCAGATATTGCATCAGCCATGTCACTACTGATGCAATATGATGCAAATGGTGGGCTGAAACTTACAGGATATGTGGACTCTGATTGGCAAGTGACCACAACACACAAAAATCTATCCTGGTCCAGTAAAAAACAGAACTCGGTGTCTCTCTTTTCTACAGATTTGACTTTTTCAGATCACAGATGGGGTTAACATAAATCATAGTTGTTGAGTGGGGGTGTTAGAATACAGGTTTGTATTGTACAACAATTATGTTGATGTTCTAAGTGTAATGCAAGTTGTATACATTGGATGGGAGTGTTCTATGTATGCTAATGTGTTGTTAAAGAAATAAAGTTTTGTTAGTTCAGTGTTCGTCCCTGTGGAAAATACAATGGAGACTGACTGTCTGCTTATGTGTTGTCATTATTCTAACACTCTCAAAATAGGAAGAAAGTTTTAATCCATTTAATATTCACGTGACAGGTCCTCTTTAATATTGATGTGACAGGTGCTCCTTAATATTGATGTGACAGGTGCTGTTTAATATTGATGTGACAGGTCCTCTTTAATATATTGATGTGACAGGTGCTCCTTAATATTGATGTGACAGGTGCTGTTTAATATTGATGTGACAGGTCCTCTTTAATATTGATGTGACAGGTGCTCGTTAATATTCATATGACAGGTCCTCTTTAATATTGACATGACAGGGGCTCTTTAATATTGTTGTGACAGGTCCTCTTTATTAGTGTATATATGTATATTTTTCTCTCCCCACCAATCACAGACCAGTAGAGATGATGAATGAAGATACATATCCCCATTGAACTTCTATTGGCCTGGTATTGCCTAAGGTTACAGCTAATAGAAGGCACGTGTCTCCAATTAGCTGTAACCCCAAAGTTCCCACGGTCTGGGGATCCCAGAATGATATTATGAAGTAATTGTCGAATAACCTGTAAAAAATAAAAAAAGGTAAAATAAAAACACACACTATCTAAATTAATTTAACATTAATTTTTATATATTTTTTTAAACACTTTTTCCCAAATTTGAATCCCATGTTTTTGGGTCGAGTCTATCCGAATTTGAACAGCCATATTCAGGTCGAATATAAGGACAACCCGAATTCGAACACCAACACTGGTTATTACCAATAATTCATCCTGATCAGCAGGGGATCGTTCCAAGCCTAGAGGCTAGAGACAACACCACAATGGTTGGAACGAACTCACAACATCACAAGACAACGGCCTTTCTACTGTCCACGGGGATGCAGAAAAAGCCTTTGACAGAGTAGACTGACATTTTATGTCTCAGACCTTGGCGTATACCGGGCTAAGGGATAAAATGTGGATTCAGGCGATATACAGTAACCCATCGGCTTTGGTTAAGGTCAGTGGCTTTTTATCGAATGTTTCTTCAATCATGAATGGTAGACAAGGGTGCCCCCTCTCGCCCCTGATATTCATTTTGACCCTGGAATCTTTGCTTTGCCGGAGCAGAGCATCAAGGGATGTCACTGGCAGGCAGTGAGCACAAGGTGACTGCTTTCACAGACGACCTTATCTTTCTTTTTTCCAATCCCGTGACCTCTCTCCCGAACCTGATAAGGGAATTGCAAGAATATGGAAATCTTTCCAATTTTAAAGTCAATCAATCAAAATGTGTAGCTCTAGATATTTTTTTATCCCCGAGTATTAAGAACCAACTAGCAGAGAACTTTCAGTTTAAATGGGAAGATAACACTCTTAAGTACTTAGAAGTCCACATTCCATCTAATGTGCAAAAGATTTCCAACCTAATTTTATCCCGCTTCTACGGACAATGACTAGAGGTTTAGAACAATGGGTCACTAAATCCTTTTCATGATTTGGCAGGATCCAGGTAGTTAAAATAATCTCCTACTTAGGATGATGTATCTGTTTTAGACCTTGCCTAGGACTATCCCACGGAGTTACTTTAAGCAGCTTCATGCAAAAATTTTCAAAGTTATTTGGGGAAATAAAAGTCCCAGGTTAAACAACAGGAATCTGTGTTTTGCCCATAAGAAAGTGGGCGTACTTGGAGTCTCAAATATGTTCCTATACTATGGGGAAGCCCACTTGGTATGAGTAGTCAATTGGTGTGCAGATGGTGGTTCCAAACTATGGGTGCAGGTCGAGCAGACGTTCAGCAGGGTCCCCCCCCCCCCCCCATGCGTCTCATTGCCAAGCAAATACCTGGGTAAAGCCCATCCTACTTTGAGAACTACCATAAGGTCAGGTCAGGGGGTCAGGTTTCCTATGAATATGGAGCAAGCACGAACCTTCCTCCATGAACATATTCTGCGATATAAGGTCACGTGTTATAAAGGTCATTGTACATACAACATACACTGTGCACACAATGTACATTTCACCACATCTCATTTATCAAAGTAAATTCAACTCAGATTTAAAAAGACATTGGGAAAACGATCATACACATGTGAAGTGTGAAACTGTAATCAGTGTTATCAACACATCAATAAAACCTATGTGAGACACAATTTGTGATGGGTCAGAGCCACCTTTGGGGTCCAATTATGACAGTAAGGAGAACTAATTCTGTTTATTCCTACTTTGTTGCTGTACCAATCAGGTGTTGACCTTCCTTCAATTATTAGGAGTTTGAAATGTGACATGTTTCTGTGAGTATAGTTTTCTTGTCGTCAGCCCTCTTTTCACTGGGCCTGATTTATTAAAGCTTACAAAGGCTGTGAAAGATAGAATTTCATCAGTAAAGTGGGGTGATCCAGCAAACCCTGGAATGGATCTGGTCCAGGATTCACAACATTTGCAAATGACTCTGATTAAATCCATTCCAGGGTGGCATGGAGGATGCTGAGGCCGTTATGACTTTCTCAGCCCTCTCAGAAAATGATGGCAGAAGGGGAGGAGATGGATGAGAACAGTGAGAAGAAGAGATAGGTGGAGGAATAAGTTTAAAATATACACCAATGCTCACAGCCAGCACCCAGAGGTTACATGATGCTCCTTCTATAGGTATATGTGCAAAAACAATATACAATAAATATTTATTGAAGACAAATACATGAAATAAATATATAGATTTGTACAATACTAGGACCAGTTCATGTTTAATATACTATTTATATATATCAAACATTTCAATAAAAAATTATATTGATTAGGCTAAACTGGTATTTCTAAACGATAAGAATGTCAGAACGCTACAATAGTATAGTTAGTAAAAAAGAATATACATACATGTGAACTAGCATGTGAAAAAGCATGATAGATGGGTAAAATAATGAGCTTTTTGTGTTTTTTCCTTTTCCAGGACTTTGATATTTCCAGCAAAAGAAAATTTTGAATATAGATGGGTGGGGGTTTCCCCTGGAAGGGCCGGTTTAGTTTTTGTAGATCTAATGAGAATATATTTTGGTAGATACATTTATATTAATATGATAGAAAATCCATGTGGTGTAGTAGTACTGATGTATTAGCTACATATTCATATATTTATAATACAGAAATTTCCCCTGACATCTTTGGAACACACTGAAGGGCATGCTGGTTCTGTAGTCATCTGAGATTATTCTAAAACA
>NW_027318104.1:0-7320 GCF_032062135.1 Pyxicephalus adspersus | reverse complement strand
TATTACTATAAAATTTAATTAAAACCATTTTACATCACACAACCTGTATACCCTAAATAGTGCAGAGCAGGTTTTACATTTCTGCAAAGTTATTTAGAGATTGTTGATTGATTATTGAGATAAAATATTGATTCTTTTTTTATTTGCATTTTTTGTTAATGCAACACTAAAAAACACAAACAACCTAAAAATTAACAATAAGTAGTTAGAAAACATAAAATATTCCAAAAAAACAAACCAAACAAAATATTAAAAGTAAAAAATAGTTAAGGAGGAAAAGAGGTAGAAGAAGTTACATCATTTTTGTTTTGTTTTTACTTTTCAGGTTGTTTTATTGAGATTGCAACTCTGTTTTATTCAACAGCAAATCAATTTACTTTCTTTGTATATAGGAATAAGTACCTTTAGCTTTGCTGCAAAACGTAAATTTGCGAAATAAAAGCTATAAAAATGTTGCTTTTTGAAAATAATCCTAGTGTATCCTACTAATCCTAGTGTGAACTGAGTTTTAAGAACAGCAAGAATATAAACATTGCAACGTCATATCTTTAAATATTTTCAGATAAATAAATCATCTTTAAATCCTGTACAGCTAAATTACTGTTGTCTAAACATGTATTAGTGGTTATTTCAAATGACAGCTTGGGTGGCAAAACTTACATCTGTACAGAGCTAATGTTCCCTTAGCCAGGTGTATGGGCTAAAACTTAGTTCAGTGCAACCATCAATCTTGAGCAAAAAAAGCTTATTTACTAAACTAAGTGAACATACATTTTACTCTTTGAACATAATTTATTCATTTATTGAGTCAACTTGGTGTCAATTATTATGGCTCTTAGAAAAGCAAAATGATTTTATATCCTCATTCAGGATACGTTTATTTAATCAAACTTATGTGGGAGCCCTTATACATTTTAAGATTTCAGATCTCAGAATTTTTTTAAAAAGCATTAATTAATTTGTTAAAACTAGAAGCAACAGAGTAGAAGAAAGTAAATATAATTATTTTAATATACAATTTGTAATGCGGATGAGATTTTTATAGTATATTTGTAATGATTTTTAAATGATTCAAAGAAATGAACAAGAAAGAATGATTTTCATTCCTTGCAATTTTTTTCTGTAAATGCCGTTATGCTTACTAGCATTCTTTGACATGAAAACTGGTTGTATAAAAGTAGTAATTAAAAAAATAAATGTACCCTTGTTGTTGACTGATGATTTTCATTTATTACATTTTTGCTATATAGTCATAGTTTAATAATTATCAAACTGCTGTGGGTTTTTTATTTGTCCATATGGCCATGCATGCCCAATCAAGTGCAAGAAACTGTAAAAAAATTGCTTGAACATGGTTGGATGGCTAAAGTCCCGTGCAGAATGACAATTTTCTTTGCTAAGTATCAAACCTAAACTCCTTTAGTAAACCAGCCTCATTGTCCTTTAAAAAAATGCCCTGTTAAATTTAAAGAATATGTGCAGAACAGTAATCCTAGAACCCTGTACGATTTCTGTGATCCATATACATTGATCAGTGGCTTTGCAGTGGTTGCTGCACTTTCCACATTTGTATTGCCCTCTGCACTGCATTACAGAATTTCTCTGACAAGCATAAATCTTTCCAAGGCTTAAACAGTCCAATACTTGTCTAGAACAAAAAAAAGGCAATTTTGTGATTAGCAATTAGTTATTGAAACATTTTTGTAGTTTAATATAATTACCCTGCTTAACAGATCATTCATTTTCCCTAATGACTTGTAACTTGCAACTACAATGAAATTGGTTGCCTAATATGATTTGTCTGCCAAACCTTTGATATTTAGGAAATTATGTAAATAAAATACCTCTTAATGATTAAAAACAATGTACGTTGGAGTTTTGGATCCACTTACCCACTCTTGGCCTGGTTAATAAGTATTCTTTTGATCAGTGGCTCGATCTTATTCAGCTGAAAGCAATATTCTCGATATGTTCAGCAACCTTCTCTAAAGACATAATCCTGCTTTTTTGGCACCACATCAGTCTGAGTACCCTTTCTATGCAGCCTTTGGAGTAAATACTTAACACATGAAAGCTATAGCTTTCTCCTAACGGTCACCACACGTGATAGTGGGTGGCCCAGCTGGCATTCCCTGAATTCATTTTTTTCTAGTAATACTTTTAAGACAAGGGCAGAAATAAGAATTTGTCTAGTGAAAACTGACCATCTATCACCCCGCACAAAATTGATTATTAAGTTTGAAATGGAAATGAAAAGAGATCTCCCTACATTTGCTTTTATTTACAGAGGCTTAGTTCATTTTGGCAAATATTAAAATACATCTCTTATAATGATCTTCAACTTTGGGTTATTGGTAACAACAGTTTATTACAGACAGTGTTCATGCAATGCACATATGGTTGAAAGCAAAGACAAAAACACACACTCATAGCCACAAATTATGGGATATTTATTTTGTCCCGCTTCAATATATTGACTAGTGCAGCAAGTCCACACCTATGATGGATACTGTTACGACGTACCGGTAAATGGGATTACTATTAAATTTACAATATATATATAAATCATCATGTAAAAAAAAAAAAAGTCTGGAAAAAATGCTCTGCTACCTCCTATGAACATCTCCTAAGACTTTACGTCAGTATAAGACTGTAGGCTTCAATGGGCACAGTGCACAAGATTACGCGATCCTGTACATACAAGGTGTACACTGCAAATGGATTCCTTCCAGCAAAATTTGGTGCATGTGAGCACGGCAAAAGAAAATGAGTGTCTCATATAATCTTTTTAAAGATTCGCAAGAGTCAAATTTGCAGAAATAAAATAATAAATAAAAGTATAATATAATAAAAAAAAAAAAACTTTAGATATTTCACATAAAACCTAGTTTGTCCTTAAAAAGCAATGTACAGTGTGTATCACTTTGTTATTTTAACTAACTACACAGGTATTGACAAATAATCCACAGTGAAAATGTAAAAGGTGTTTTGGTCCAAAATGGGTATATTAGTATAAGAGCTTTAATACTGTACTAAGGAAGTATGAAGGATACCACTGGCCTCTTTGTCTCCTGACTGTCATACAGATCCAGAGGTTTTGGTACTTAGCCACTAAAGAGTTACGAGTGCAGATTAGATGTTCTTATTTCATTCTGACTTTCTAGTCAGTGTCTTAAAAACAACTAAAATCAGAGTCAACCAAAAATGCATAAATCAGCAATGTCTATCCTCATATTATTTTTCAGGGCAGGATTTCATTGAACACAGATTTTCTTGTAAATTTGGGTCCACTGCACTTCTCCCTCTGTGGCTGGATCCTTTACATTTGAAAGAAATATTCTGTATTTGTTTGGCAAACGTCTGCAAAGACTTAATCTTGCAGCACTCATTAATCATATGTGACAAAGATATGGAAACACAACATGTCAATAGCTAGGAGAGTGTTTAGAAACTTTGGAGAACCAAGGTGGCCAGCAATGAAATAAATATCAATTTTTTACAGTACGGATCATAGGCTTCCAGTCTTCAGTTGGTATCTACAATGGAAAATGGAACCGCAGCATGGCAAACCATCCTAAATTTCCAGACTTTGAGATGTTCCAATTTTAGAGCAAAAAGACTAAGAAGGGGAAAAAATACATTCTTGAAAAAGCGGATTTGGTGCAGAAAAACAAAGCAAAAAGAAAGAGGGAGCTATATAAAAGAAAGTGCTGCTTGCCCTACCTTAACTGTGCATCAATTTACTAGCGTTAATTCAGAAGAATTATCCATGAGCCATCACATCTAAAAGTACTGCTGTTGATAACCTTTTTCATATGGCACTGCAGTCTTCTTACACGATTCTCTATAGGCACTTCTGATACCATGAATAATTAAAGATTTTTCTATACTGCTATGGATGACATTACACTATTTTACACCTCAAAGTGTCCTTTTAAATACCCCAAACTTAAATACAACAATTTTTCATTTGGAATCAACGAATCTCTGTGATTTTCCTATAAAGGTATTATATGTGTTATTCTTTGTCAGTTTAACCTTTGGTAATTGCCGATATGGGTTTACAATATAATGCTATTATTCATATAGATAACAAGGACCAGGTGCGATACTAAAAAATTTTTACACGCCGTCTTTTAATACTCATCTGGAAAACAGAAGTGAATCATTGCTTTTTTTTTTAATGTCAGAAGTGTGAAAAAGTAGGTGTGATAAAAAAATCAAAATCCTTTAAAGTCAAATCACATAAAACACTTTCAAGCATGTGAGAAGATGATATTAATGGCTGTGACCAAGGGGTATGATATTTCCCAGTAAATAGCATTACAATGTTAAGCTTTTCCACTGAAGCGAACTTGGATCCATGAATGTTTTCAGCTTCTTACAGGAAATAGCCTACTTTAGATCTACATGCACTTTAACCCATCATCACAAAAGACTGCAACTGCTGAACCACTTCAAAGCACCTTACTTGGACAGCCCCCAGGAAACCAATATACCCTTGTTCTTCCAATGCAAACAACGCGCTTCTGGTAAATCACTGCTTCTTATCACATGTAATCCAATCTTCCATTTGTTTTTTAATTTCGGTGATGATTTCATTCCATACATTGTTTAATGGAATACAATCTAAAAAAATATTATTCTCTTTCACATTTTTAATTATTTAACAAGTTATGTTTTGCAATCTTCAACGTTACTTTATCTGGTATTTCCTGTTAAAGAATTTTTAAACAGTCAGGAATAACTATCACTATTTGCGAAAATTCTATAAGGGATTATATTCTCATTTTTATTCTCAGTTGCATAAGATTTGCAGCAGCCAGCATAAAGTACCCTAGAAATGTTGTTTCCAACTTCAAAGGGCCACATATGCAGCCACAAGTCATGTGGAGGGATGTGCAAGAAGAAGTGAATCTGACAATAACTAAAATATTCCTTGGTGCAGAGTTTCCAGGTCCAAGTGTTTCAATAGCAGTAATTGATTTTTCACCAGAGGATGTTTCAGTGAATGTCAGATTCCCTGCTTAATAAATAGATCATATAGAATTTCTTTTACCATAAAACTTTGACTAGTGATTCTGTCATATTACATCTCCCAAAAACACTGTAGGTGTGATGGGATCAGAGTGTTTCCCACACTAAGCATGCAAAGATCAATTCACATTGTGGAATTTTATTGGCTTAAAAGGTTCATCCAGTTTGGAGGTCATTGGGAAACGCTTTGATCATGTTACACATTTCAGCATTAGATAATACTCTTCTGCCTGGGTAACAGGTGTGAAACTGCTGTCTGGAAAAACTTTCATCTAACATTGACATAAGATTGCTGAGGGCGAGTGTCACGATCCTACCATATTCAATGGCTGGGCATCTTTCCTGCCTGCGTGATGTTGAATTTTGGCTGTATAAATGCAGACGACATAAGAGGAGTTGTTTTCAAAGTTTGAGGATTTACAAAGTCATAGTCATGTCAGTAACTGTCCCTCAACGGGGGCTCACAACCCCATATCCTACCATAGTCATATGTAATTAACACAGGCTAAGGTCAACTTTGGGGGAAAACTGCATGTTTTTCGTGGGAAACCCAAGTGTTTGGAAAAAACCCACGCAAACATAGGAAGAACATATGAACTCCATGTGGATAGTGTCCTGGCCAAAATTGGAACCTGGAACACTTGTACCACAAAGTCAAGAGTGTGAGCCACTGAGCTACTCTGATATGAGTAGCATATCAATAAAAAATTTGTGCATGCTCTCCTCTAAAGCTATCTTTTCCCTGGGGTTCCAGAACACTGTTAATAAATCTGTTCACTTTTTTATCCATTCAGTGGCTTCAAAATTTTGGATTACTGATCTGGAAAAACATGCAGTTCAGGAGTGATAGGGGACCAGTGAGGCAGTCAATCAATTATTAGAAAAAGGTAAAAAAATGAGCCTACAAATACCTGTAAATAAATTTCCCTTAATTTTAGTAATTTGTTAGAAAGATTGCTATTACAAATAGTTCAGGAAATTCTTACAAAAAACTAAGGGATACATAATTTACTATAAATCTTACAGGATGAAATGTTACTCCGTTTGAGGCTGCAGCAGGGGATCTATAGATTGTGGAAGCGCTGACTGATATTAGATAGATGCAGATTTATTTTTTTCACCAAGTTTAATGGTTTCCCCATGTTTTTTCAAACAGTATAAATCTTTTCTTTAAAAGCCTTGTTTATAAAGAAAAGTATTACAAGAGAAACAGCACCCAATTGTTTATATTTGGGCCATTTTAAAATTAACATTAATACAATAATTATAATAAATTAGATAAAAATGTTTAATAAATGATTCATAGCACCATGACAGCATACAAATATTTACACATTTTGTATCTTCTCCACCCACACATATTAAGTGTGTTTCTAAGTTAAGAAGTCCACATGTCTACAATGAGAACAGTTCACTTCCTGGAAACACCCATGTCAATTTGAGGAATTATGCATATCTGATATGGAAATGACAGCATATACAGCTGCTACTATTGTTTAAGATCATCACAGTATTCCCAAAATGCTAACAAAAAAGCAACATTTAAAATTAGGACACTAATTTATATAATGTAATTGAATTCTATCAAATTGGGTAACTCACAGCACATTGAAATATGGCAGCTTAGAAACAGTTTGTCTCCTGCTTTTACATTTATATGTACTTTTGACAATACTTGCTATCAAAATTAGGTATTCCTCACCAAACACAGTTGTAAGCAGAAGATAAGCCATTTTTTAATAAAGGAATCTGCCAATCCAAAGAGGGAACCAGATGGCATTCAAATCAGAAAAAAACATGCATTTTCATTGGTAACAAAAACAAAAAACTTTTCTATTTGCACTAAAATATTGTTGTATAAGATCACACTATTGGGACTAAGAGTACTGTATACCTTTAGTTACATAGTAAATCAGGTTGAAAAAAGACATATATCCATCAAGTTCAACCGCTAGAGAAATAAACATATCCCAGATAAAAAAACCCTATGGACATAGTTGATCCAGAGGAAGGCAAAACAAAAAACCTTGGTACAATTTGCTCCAACTGGGGAAAAAATTCCTTCCTGATTCCATGAGGCAATCGGATGTTCCCTGGATCAACAGTAATTGATCCTAATCTGTAATCTTTCCTTAAAAGCTTTATTACCCACTTATATTCTGTGCTTCTAGAAAAGTATCCAGCTTTTTCTAAAAGTAATCTATAGTAGTTGCTGAAACTACTTCCTGAGGGAGCCGATTCCACATTTTCACAGACCTTACAGTGAAGAATCCCTTCCTTATC
>NW_027318103.1:0-7322 GCF_032062135.1 Pyxicephalus adspersus | reverse complement strand
ATCATATGCTGGTTTTCACAGAGTTCTCCGAGATCTGGGATCAACATATATTGGGAGAAGGATTGACCTTGCATGTTATTCCTCAAAATTTAGGTCACAATTTTTGTAACAAAGGACTTAATTTTTTTGTAACAAATGGGATCAGTCCACCTGGCTGAATACAGTAAAGAGTATGGTAGGGACCAGTGCTGCAAAATGGCTGCTGAAGGCCTGGGTTAGGATGGACCTAGGTATGTTAACTCTTTTTAGTGCAGACAGGGCTTTCTAAAAGGGTAAAGGTTTTCTCCCTGAGTTCAGCTTTAATTACTACTTCATTCTCAAAAATAGAAAGTGATCTAGGTGAAAAGGTACTAATGACTTCAATACTGTAGCTAGGACCGGAAATGTAACTAAATAAGCAACTATAAATTACATCAGCATAAACTAAAGCAATGGTGAACACAGCTGAATCATTGCAAAGAAAGGTGTTAGCAGGTTGTGTATATTTTAGATGGCAGTTCCCTGCCCACCATGCTGGATGGTTGTTTACAGCATTTATTCTCAAGACCTGCATTTTTGTTTTTGGCTTTTTACAATTCATTGGCCCTATTACCACTGCCTTTCCCATTGGGCATTCATCTGGCTCTGGATTCGAACCATTCTCAACCTTCCAACTCCTAGTTTGGCAAAGGATCTTTCTCTTTCTTGTTTGTCATTCCAAGACCCACCTTGTCTTCTTCTCATTCTCTGGCACTGCATGGACGTAACTTGAGAGCTGCAAATTGACACCCGGTTAGCAGCAGAACATCACTCACCTTCAGAAGCTTGGACAAAGACCTGAGACTGCTTACTAAAGACTGTGCCTCTGCCTACTCAGAGTTAATCAAACAGGCTGGGTCTGTTATGTTCAGGAGAATCTCAAATTGCTGAGGATGGCCCAGCTTTGGCACATTTAGCTATACCACTATTGAACATTATCAGTTATACGAATGTAAGGTATGGAATATCTTACATATTGGGGCTGATTTATTAAAGCACTCCAAGACTAGAGAAAATACACAATCATGGGATAACCTTAGTGATCCAGCAAACTTGAATGGTTCTCCTAGACCAGATCCATTTTGGGTCACCCAGGTTCCCCCATAATAGTCTATCTTCTCCAGTCTTGGAAAGCTTTAATAAATTAGGCCCATGAAGCAAATATTATAGTGTTATTGAGCATACTCCCACACTATATGTATTTATTACAATTTCTCAGTAACTTACCATGCAATTTAAATTAGATATGAGAAAGCAGAGTTTCATCTACGTTTTTAATTAGTATATAGACGTGTTAATGCCCTTGATTACCAGCACTCTAAACAGATGAGCTTCTCACAATGGGACCAATTAAGATGTTCCCTATTATTGCCTTGTTCTGAGAAGTGTTATTAAATACATTCATTCCGATATACAAGTGTGGGGTTGAAGACTAGTTCACGACTCCTAGAGGTAATTTATGTCAGCAAGTGTGTGGGCAGCAGGAAGTCTGTCAAAGTGTTCTATGCTTTCATCTACATGAGAATGTGTTTGTTATTTTGGCTTGTTTCATCATTATTATCCCAGAAACATCTGCATTTCTACTTCACTATGGTTACCAGTAAGAAAACTTAACTCTGTCCCATGATGAATCATAAGTATCAGTGAACGTTTGATCAAGAAAACACTGATGAATGAGCACATTTTACAAAAGGTTGTTGTACGTCTACGCCCCTCTCACCTCATATAACCCACCCTTAGCCTTATATAACCCATCCTCCCATGAGGTTGGAGTAAGTGGAATCATTAAATGTTGGCCCACAAAGATGCAGCTACTTGTTGGGAAGGGTCGTTTAGCTTGCATTTGTGTATATTGGCATGGGCGTATGTGCATTCTAATGTCACGCCCTGCACACCTGCTGACCTTTTACACTTCCTGTATAAAATGGCACCTACTAGCAAAACATGCACCCAACACCGATGTTAACATCAAACAAGCTGTCTGAGTTAAATTTTGAATGGTCTTTGCCTCCCTATTCTTAAAAAAAACATATTCATAACTTTTTCCCCCTGCTATCAACTTTTCACTATTTCTGAATGAGGGCAGCAGAGCAGTCAGCTCTCCGCCTATAAGGAAAAAAAAAAACTACATGTCCCATAATTCCTTGCATTGTGTATAAAGGGTGCGGTCTCAGCTCTCTACATCACAATGGGTTGGATACAAATGAAAGAAATTAATAACAGAGTATGAATTATAGTTATAATATAGTTTATTCTTTTAAGTGTATGATTGTGCATGCCATATGGGTTCAGGTCAAATACCTTATTTCACCATCTCAGTGACATTAAAGCCAACATTTCCCATTTATAATGTAATATCTTTCTGAGGGGAGATAGTGTAACATGTACTGTATACCTATAAAATAATACAGTATCATGTCTGTCATTCCTCATGTATAGTTTGTGTTATTTGCTGCCTATTTGGTAAGGTGTATGCTGTTTTTAATGATAAATCTCATAGGCAACATTAGTGAAAGTCATCTCATGCTTTGGTGATCGATGAGGTACTTTTCTGTTAAACAGGGACCCCAGTGTAAAATTACTAAATAGTAAACTAAAGAGGATAAAAACGTTTTTTCAGCAAAAAAATATCAATGAGGCATTGGTGTTGTAATATTTAGTAGATTATTTATATGTATGTCATTTTGTACATTTACGTTGCATTAGTGTTCCTTTTTAGACTAAGAATATTTTTTTAGCATGTATAGAAAATACTGGTTGGTCTTGCCAGAAATCGAATGTCCTTTGTACAGCAAAAACATGATTATCCTTATTGTAAGAGCTACTAATCCCATCAATCAACCGTGTAATGTAGATGAACAAAGGCAGACATGTTTGAAGTCTAGCCTGTGTGACAACCATGCCTTCCTCCATACATATAGTGGAGATACGAGTAAAACATCAAATGAACTCACAGGGTGTTTTTTTCAGGATCAACAGATCAAAATAAAAGGAAAAAGCTTGAAAAAGGAAATCACTAAATAAAAAGGACTGGTAAGCTGCAATATATTACAAATTTAGATGCACTTTAACATCCTTGTACGCAATTACTTTAGAAAATTGTTATCATCATTAAAATTGCTGAAGGACATGGTAATTTAGCATATCTATTGGCCAATATAACTTGTCCAATGAGTTTTATACTGTGCTAACTTTAAAAAGAATGTAATCATTAATAAAACGTTGCCACATAAAATAATAAATAAAGGTGTTACATGTTAGTATGTAATCATATCCCAATTTTCATGCGTCAAGAGAATAAAAAAAAAAAAAAACATGTTGCCTGGCAGTTTTTTTGACCTTAAGGCTTCAATGCCTAGTGAACAGGGGTTAATCCAGCTGTTCAGCTGCCTAAGATGAACACCTGAATGGCACTCCTACCCCACCCATGTGCAATAAATATATATATTTACATACTAAACATCCAACATATTGTATATAATATTTATTTTTCTAGTCACAAAACACAAAAACACTGAAAATTTCATGTCACAACACAAAAATGCTTGGAGAATATAGACTGCCATGTGTGGACCAGGGTAATCCAAGAAACCTGGAATGGATCTGGTCTAGGAATGAAAACACACTAATAGCTAATGATATTTAGAAAATCAGTTCCAGGTTTCCTGGATCACCTAAGTTCTCCCATGATAGTCTATCTTCTCCAGTCTTGGAAAGCTATAATAAATTAGGCCCATGAAGCGTTTTCCTACCTGTTTGGTATGTCAGTCATATAAAGGCAAATATTATAGTATTATTGAGCATACTCCCACACTATATATATTTATTACATTATCTCAGTAACTTACCATGCAAATTTAAAAGCCCCTTCTGCCATTCCTGCTTCATTCTTCCCTATGTTTTCAGAATCCAAAAACTTAAACCTCTGAAGGGCTTTATGGTAAGCTCTTTGGGGCAGGGTCCTCTCCTCCTGTGTCACTGTCTGTATTCATCTGTCATTTGCCACCCCTATTTAATGTACAATGCTGTGTAATATGTTGTCACTATATAAATACTGTTTAATAATAATAATAATAATAATATTGGTTAAAGATTTTTCCATCAATCTGCCATGGAGAAGAAGGAATGAGTATACTTTCATTGGAGCAGTCGTATGAAATACCCCTTTAAGGCACTGGTTGAGCTAAAAATTCTTATATTTTCTTATGGCAGGTGTACTCCTAATAATAAGATATAAGATATTATTAAGATATTAATACGATATAGGCTTAGGACAAGTATGTTTTTGTATCTCTGAATAATTGCCAATAGAAATACCAATCATATGTCCTATATTATAAATCTACTGTTCAAAATGAAAGCTGAATCGACTAAGTGCCTAGTACTACTTTTCCAGCCCTCATTCTGTAATAACCCTGCCAGTGACAGATTTTTTTCCTGTTTCTTTTTTTAGCATATGTTCTATAGCCCAGACAGTTAAGGATCTTGAAAAAAGCGACACACTAAGTGAATGGTCTTTGAGTAAACTTTCTGTCATGTGTTAAAAATAGCATAAAGAACAGACAGACCCAGTGTCAAGGCTACGACTGGCCTCAAGTGATGAATATGAAACACATATCTCTCAACAACACTGAAAAAATGTCCCATCTGCATTATTAGAACTGCCTCCCCATTTTGCAATGAAAAACATGAAAGAGTGAAGAAAAACTGACTTTACATAGTATATCAATAAATAATAATACAGACATTACAGGCCTGATTTATTAAAGCTTTTTAAGACTGGAAAAGATAAACTATCATGGGGGAACCGAGGTTGTACAGCAAATTTCGAATAGATCTGGTCAAGGATTTGCCAACTGATTTTAAGAAATCCAGTACAGGTATTCTAGATTTCCAGACAACCCCACCTCACACAATAAACATGATTACATAGCATGTTGCTGTTGTCCTATACAAATTACAGTGCGCTTTTGCAGTATATTGTGAGGTTTGTATACTACTGCCAAGAGAGACTACAAGAATCACTTTGGAATGTGATCTATTTGGTGTAAAAAAAATTTATTCCAGCTTAATGAAAGAAAAATGACGAGCAGTATTAAAAAGATGCCATGATGTGTACCCAAGAAAATGTGAAGATTTTGTGAGCATAAAAAGCATAAACAAGCCTCTAAAAATAGTACTTTTGATGTTGATCTTCAGTAAACATTGAGATAAGTAATAGCTACATTGTGAATGTCCTAAGCCCATTTACTTGGCAATAAGGGCCCAGGCACATTTATCTCAGGGAGTAAACATTTTCTTAGATTGTTTAGAAGGATGGGCACCAGTCACTTTAGTGAGTATAAAACAAACGGTTTTATGGAACATGGCAGTATGGAAAGGAATGAGAGACCAGGATTACACTATTATATATTGGTAGTCTCAAACATTAGATTGTCTTTAACATGAACAGCATTGGCTGGACGTTCAAAGTAATGGCTGTTTGGGAATTAAGGTTCTGAGGGTTTCTCATGATTTGTGTTTCTGGTCAGGACAGCATGAAACTGTTCCTGTGTATACTCACCGCATTTAATTTTATAGGGGACTTTTGCAGCTTTTCTAGGTCAAGTCATCTTGCACTCCAGGAGTCAGCATAATGAGAAATAACTTCATCTAATACATCTCAGTATCTTTCCTTCCCTAGGACCAAGGCCTGGGAAAGAGACTTTTTCAAAGGGTGACTTCTGTTTGGAGCAAAAGCCTATAAAAAAAGAGACAAAATAGAAAGTGTCACAGATATTTAATTGTTCTGCAAGCACCAGCAGCCTTCTCTAGAGCCCACATAGTGACCGGCCTTCACCTTCCATCAGTTGTTTCAGCCTTATTACACAGACTTCCAAAAAAGTCAATATTTGCAAAGATTGGAACTTCCATTAAGAAAAGTAAATGACAGCATGTTTACAGTGGCTGTATTTTTTTAACCTTTATTGTATGCATGTAAACATTTGTGAATTCTTCCTTCTGATTCTACATCATGGAGTGCAGTTGAAACCCTTGAAACAAATGAGAAAATATATATGTACAAATAGGTCATACAATGGTTGTTGTTTTGTAAACCATTATGGGTGTAATCTGACCATCTTTTTTAATTGAAGTTAAATGGACAGTATAGCAATATCACTTCCCTTCAATACTGAGCAGACAACATAATATGTATATGTAGCAAATATAAACTCCCCCATTACACACATATAATACCATTTTACGTAAACTATGATTTTAGACCACTAAAGCCTGCACCACCCAGGCGATTTATAATTATTCAGTAGCTTTATAGTGACCCCTTGCTCTGCCAGTCCTTCTGTTTGCAAGGCAGAAGCTGACCACTCCATGATGTTTAAAGCCAGTTGAAAGAATACAATAAAGTGCTGCTAAGTATATGGACACTTATAACAAATTGTATTGAACTCAAGGGTCGTGCATAATGTACCCATTGAAGCAAATGAACACATAGATAGGATTAAAGCAGACTACAATCCAGCTGATAATTATAATTTATAATAGCCTTTCACACACTGCACGCTTGCCCTTGATCCCCTAAGGCTTGAAATCCTTACTTTATTTTCAAAATACTGTCAGATCATTTTTCCCTTGTACATAACGCACTCATTATCGGAAAAGGGAAATGTATCGCTCGCACGAAAGAGCCAACTGTGAACAAATTTCTAATGTTTACATAATACAAATCCACAATTTTGGCATGCAATATTCTATCATAACACAATACAGTAGGTTTACTGTATGTTTTTAAATCATCCTCTAAACTAATTAAAGTTGTCTGACCAGGTCATAAAATTATAGATAAAGTTTTATCTTTTATATTAGGCTTACCCTTTCCTCATCATCAACATGACAATGAAATTACACACCATATTCATGACCCGGGGAGACATCATCATCAGGTCTTTGCACTTCTCTTTGCAATACAGGCTGATCATGTCTGGTGAAACAGGCCAGAAGGGAGCTGTATATAGCTGTCCATAGGTGATGCTGAGCAAACATTATTTTAGGACACATATGCCTATTCAATAAGGCATCACATACAGTAAAAGCATCCAACAGAAACAGTCAATAAATAATTTGATAATAGTAAACCAAAATAAAATGGAATAATAATGATTACTGCACATGCTGTATGGAATATTCCATATAAAACAATACAACCATTACTGTAGAGCAGGGGTGTCAAACTCAAATACACAGAGGGCCTAAATTAAAAACGTAGACCAAGTCGGTGGCCAAATTTGAAATTTATTGAAAAAATT
>NW_027318102.1:5932-7324 GCF_032062135.1 Pyxicephalus adspersus | reverse complement strand
GCCCATTTTGTTATGAAGGCAAGAATCCGGCTTGGCAGTGAGGAGGCGAGTGTACGAGCGCATATGACTCCAGCCCGCAGTAAACCGGCTCGATATAACGGCGCGAAAGTACGCGCGACCAGCGAGCGCGGATTTCATTGATAAATTAGGCCCTCTGAGTAGTCATTACAGCAAGGAGTGGGGAACACATACTATCCCTGACACCCGCCTAATGTTAGAATTCAGTTCAGTTTGGACAAATTATCCCTCAACTCCTGTTGTATCTCCATGGCACAAAAAAAATGAAATACACATAAACACATTGAAAAAAGGTTTGTAGTCTTGTACAAATTTGGGAAGACATGGGCAGGACAGGAAGATGTATCAAATTTAGGTGCACATCAGCAGTACAAAGACCCAAGGGAGCATACTGATAAGAGAAGAGAGATGAGTTCTTATGTTTGCTGGTTCTGCTTTCACTGTCCAGTCACTGGCTGGGGGTGCATACAAAACCTATTTGTGCATTACAGTGGAGAAAAATCAGATCTCCCCCCTCGTCAAAAGAGGACTGCCTGAGGAAAAGTAGCTCATAGATAGATTATGTGTCAGGAGAAAGAGCTCTCATATATGGTCTGTATTCTATTGGTATGTTCAGTATATAGCTGCGCCTCCAAGGGCTTGCAACCTAAAGTACTGCTGATGGGGTTAGGCTGTTATTGTGATGTTGTTATTTGTTAAATAGGTAATTGTTGTTTAAAATTTAATGTTATTATGGTTATTTATTAGGTTATTATGTTATAAAGCATCCATTTCGGTCAATTTCTCCAAAATGATGTTATTATAAGGGAAGGGAAAAGTGTCCCTGATCTGGGTGGTATGGGGTAGATAGGAATAAGAGGGGGTGAGCATCCTAGCTTCCTGGGTCATGTTTGTATGATTATTGTTGTACTTTGTTTTGTACTGGTAATATTTTCAAAACCAGAAAATTACCCTGATTACAAAATGCTGGGCCTCAAATGGTTTGACAAATTTGGCATCTCTTTACTCTGACAGTCTCATCTTTTAAACCTTATTTTTTTTAAAAAACAACTGCAAATTACATTGTTTTTGTGTTTAATAGAATCAATTTAACTAATATTTTACTGAATGGTAAAGGTAAATAATCAGTTACACAAATCTCATGAGATATACCCATATTTTCATTCAGAAATGCATATTTTACATATATACTTCTTACTTATTAAAGACTTCACTTTAAAAAGGTTAATGAACACAGAGCTTTATTCAATTGTTTTTATATATCACCCTGGAGTTCTGTTTGAATAAATGAAGACAGTACACAATAATGTATTTGTGTGAACTTTATTATTTGACATGTAACAAATTTCACATCATGTGTCATAACTGATATGG
>NW_027318102.1:0-3040 GCF_032062135.1 Pyxicephalus adspersus | reverse complement strand
TTTGTTGGTACTATTCATATATTGTTGATCTGTTTTATCTTTGTAAATACCTAATTGTATGTAATACTACTTGTATCTATGTACATGTAAACATATATGTACACATATCCATATAGTAACTTCTTGAATGATACTCATTATATATTTTTTCACTATTTTCATTCGTACTATTTATGTTATGTTAAGGCATTTTATTCAATTTGGGAAATACCTAAGTGAATGTACAACTGTGTATATTCACATACACACAATTACAGATATACATAATACCCACACATATCTAGACATGCCTTTTTCACCACTCTCCCAATATATATTCACATATAGAGAATACTTTCAACAAGAAATCCTCCCCACCTTTATTTGGTTTTTGTAATTATTAGAATATCTGTTTACTGGTGTACCTATCTAAAGGATCATATCAATCAATGATAATGACATGTCCAATTGCAAAAATTATAAACAAACAGCCAATTTTGACAGACTGCACAAATGCTAATTGCAAGTGAATTTCTATCACATGTGCGCTCAAATTTAAGCTTATATAAGGGTGTGTTTTAACTTACTTTTTCCTTTTCATTTCTTGGAGGGGCTGTTGTTTTGTGTGTTATCTTAATTAATCGATGTTGCTGCATTTGATACTTTGCTTACCATTTAGCACAATAGCTTCTTTTTTTATTTTATTTTTTCCTTTGAATGTTTTAACACCCATTTTGCAATTTTGAAGTCATTGGTATTGCTATGGTATTGTGTTTTTGGCCATATTGTTTGATTGCAAAATTCTGCCTTTATTACCACTTTTCAATGTTTGTCCTGCATAAATATTTTCTACTCCAGTTTTCCACCCTTGATAGGGAAAAACTGCATATTGGTTTGGTAAGTATTTTTTGAATGCAATATTTGTTGGGCCATTTTTGAACTATTTTGGCTTTACATGGAAGTGTGGGTTTACATGTGTTTTGTTTGTTCTTTTAATTATTTTTTTTGTCTTTTAGTGTAAATTTTAGTGATTTTTTTTGTGTGTTTATATTTTACTTTAGCAAATGTTTCTTTTGAATAAAGTTGTTTCTAAAATGTTGTTGTTTGTTTTTTGGGGGTTTGTAAAGCTGCGTACGCACGTCAGATTTTTCTCGCCCGATAATCGGCATCGGCCAGATATCGGGCAAAAATCTGGCGTGTGTACAGTCGGCATCGTCCGAACGACCGTCCTGGCGGATCCACGGACGATGAACGATGACCGATCCTAATGCAAGGGAAAGAGGGAGAGCGCGCAGCAGGGTGCCGCTCCGTCGCTCTCCCCCTCCCCTCTCCATAGAGCAGAACGGTGCTGTATGTACAGCATCGTTCATGCATCGTGTAGTCCTTTGTCGTTGGAAAGGATCGTGAAAGATCCTTTCCAAGGACAAATTGCATCATGTTTTCCTTATTCTCCTTACACTTACTTTATCACTTTCTCTTACTCTTACTTTATACAAACTTTCTAACTGTCCTAGACTTTCTGTCATTCTGTAAACAACTCCAAAAAAAAAAACAAGGTCACATAATTTCAAAAAGTTTTTCATTGTCACCAAAAGATAATTTCTTTCAACTATAAAGATAGTTCTGGGGACAATTGTTTAGCCCATGTTCAAAAAGAAGGCTGCAGTCTGGGTTACAGGGGGGTTATCCACTGCGTAAAGTCTAACTTTAGCTAGGAGTTAGCACTTACCTCCTAAATGATTGAGAACACAGTTTGTGCAATGTGCTAGATACGATTTGTAATAGATGTAAAAATTAATGGGTTAAAGTCAAAGTGTACAAAAAGAAATAAGACAGAGGCTTGCAAGTAAAATTAAAGAGTATAATATTTAATTATATAAAGACAGATAGATGTAAGAATGCAATAACAAAAAGTTGCATTGCTCTGGGATGACTTCATGAAAGGTATATATATATTGAAAGGCAGTAATGTATGTTGGTGAGACATAATTTATATTAATGAAACTGTACCTAACATGGAGTAGGCATTTGCCCCTAAATTAGGCTAAGCCTTCTATAAAAAAAAGGTGTAATTTACGATTTCTTTATAAGATCTTCATTTATTTTCTGACATGTCTTCAGTACATAAAGAGAAGGAAAATTTCCCCAGTTAGACAAGAAGACAAAAGCAGAGAGAACTTTACCAAAATTCTTACAGTTCCATTCGTGTTCATGTTGGTAACTTTATGCACTTTGTGTTGGATTGCAGATTACTTTATTTTTTAATATGCACTGTTTAATAATGCTAGTTATATTCTATTTTTGCAAGAAGTGAAAAAGATCCAAAGATGAATTGAAATATTGGTATGTAATGAATGAAGAATTAGTAATAATTAGTACCTTTGTTTGCTAAAATGTTTAGGTTCTATGAAAATAAATATATAGTGTAGGAAATTATTTGTATACAGATCCTAAAACTGCAAGTCACTACAAAGTCCTGGGCAGATGTTTCAGCTTCACTGATGGGAAAATGTAAGAACATTTTTGATGTCATGAGACCGTGCACATTGGTGGTTACATTTTAGGGAAATTTCCTTTTATAAATAGAGTAGTGAATATGTTATATTTGTGCCAACTGTTAACCTCCGTAGATCTATGGCTGGCAGCTAAAGTGCCTGTTTTTATTACACTTTAATAAAGGCAGGATTTTGTGATCATAAAGCCCTGGTCTGGATATAACCACTTACAAGAATGTAAAAAAAAAATAAAAGCTGAATGCACACTTCACCTCCTGTTCACAGGAAAAGTGAGTTCTGTAGCAAATTTGTATAGCACAATACTGTTAATTTGGGAGATTATGATATCATAAAATATATTAAACTCTGAATGTCTTTATTGGTAGTTTTGTTTCATTTTATTCATAAAAACAACACTTGTCTTACCTTCAAAATTTTAACATATTTTACCAGTATATATATATATATTTTATTTTTTTCAAATATTTAAAAGCAAAATGTTAATTAGTACCAGCAGAAAATGGTTTAGACCCATAGTAGCAGATATGGAGAGCGGGGTGGAGTTA